>NW_016157540.1:251790-258340 GCF_001687245.7 Rhagoletis zephyria
ACATGTGTATATCTTGGTAACCGCTGCACCAATTTCTTCCAAACTTGGCACAGTTATTAGCCTTGCTACAGCATACCAAATGGCCGAAAAATGGAAAATGGGCGTGGCACCGCCCACTTATGATCACATCTATGTATCTCGTTAACCGTTGTAGCAATTGCTAGCAAACTCGGTATGGTTATTGTGCTTGCCACGTAAAAGCAAACAGTTGAAAATTGTTGAAATCGGACTAAAATTACGGCCGCTTTTCATATAACGGTAAATTTCAAAAATGCTTTAAATATCAATCGAAATTTAATGATGCTAGTTTACTTAAAATTTATACACCCGCTTATCATGTAGCGGTAGCTTTCGGAAAGGTGGAAAACATATATTTAATACTTGCGCCGGGTATTTAATGTTCGGCTCCGCCCGAACTTAGACTATCTTACTTGTTATGTTCAGTTTTATTACCCTGGCAGATGTACGTATGTATGCATACATGTTCAAAGATGTTTGAACAAAATATATGCAACAATTTTTATTCTAATATTTTCCCGCCAATTTTGTATAAAAATATGGTGCATTCAACAACAAAAAACATAAAAATATAATTCCTAAATTTTGTGCAAAACTCGCGAAAATTCAGCAAATTTTCAACTTTTTAATTAGATGAGTATGCAGTTTTGCAGCCCATTAAATTTTAGCAAAAAAATGCAAGTTCGGAGTTAGTCAAAAATCGCGTTGATTTTTTAGAATTTTTTTTGTTGAAGGTGTTTTGCATTTTTTCCACATGAAGTATTTTCGAAAAAAATTATTTGTATGGAAGAGACTACGTGAAAAAAATTACCAAAAATCAACGGTAATTCCGAGCTACTTAAAACTTGCACATTATTATAATAAAATTGATTGGGCTACAAATCTGTATACTCATCTAATTAAAAAGTTGAAAATTTTGATGAAAATTTGCTGAATTTTCGCGAGTTTTGCACAAAATTTAGGAATTATATTTTTATGTTTTTTGTTGTTGAATGCACCATATTTTTATACAAAATTGGCGGGAAAATATTAGAATAAAAATTGTTGCATATATTTTGTTCAAACATCTTTGAACATGTATGCATACATACGTACATCTGCCAGGGTAATAAAACTGAACATAACAAGTAAGATAGTCTAAGTTCGGGCGGAGCCGAACATTAAATACCCGGCGCAAGTATTAAATATATGTTTTCCACCTTTCCGAAAGCTACNCTAAAAAAACTGATTAAAAAGTTGAAAGTTTTCATGGAAATTCGCGAGTTTTGCACAAAGTTTAGGAACTATATTTTTATGTTTTTTGTTGTAGAATGGACCATATTTTTATACGAAATTAGCGGAAAAATATTAGAATAAAATTGTATATTGTAAAAAATTTGCTGTGCCAATACTTTGTTCCGGCAGTGTAGATTTTCTAAGCTTAAACTGTTCTGTCATCAGAGTGAATTTTTTCCAAAAAATCCTTTAAGAAACTATTTTGACTACAAAAAGAAAAATGTCCCTTTTTTTGTTTTGTACCAATAGCCGGATATAAAAATGTACAAATGGATCAATCGAGTGCCACTGCCTTAAAAATTTATGCAATTAAAAAATAATAATTCAACAAATTCTCGTAAAAACTTCCGAGTTTTTTAATTTCTAGTAAATAGAGTAAAGTACAAGATTCAAATGGCTAAAAACTAAGATTTATTTTTTAGAATTTTTGAAAAAGATCGAAATTTGTACGAAAGTTTGTTGAATTTGTTTTTTTTAGTATTGCACAAATTTGGAAACTTGAATTCAAGCGGGGTTTTTTTTAAGAATGAACTATATTTTTATAAAAAAAAATAACCAAAATAAAATAACAACGAAAATAATACGTTAAAACTTGGCAAAAAGTGGTTCGGCTATAATTTCTTGATCACTGTATGTATTCTTTAATATCTTAAATTGGACATACACATTGTACATAAAGGAAGTACATAACAAAATAAAAAAATTTATGCCTTTTTTCAAAGCACATTTTGCCAGTCAGAACACCTACAAAATTCATGCATTGCTATGTCATGTCAACTCAAACAAGGTGTTATGCCATGTCATACTGTTTTAGCATGTTGTTGCTACTAAGCTAGGCTGTTGTCCGCTGTTGTGCTTCTGTAGCATATTTATACCCGAGCGCACTTGTGCACAAGGGTATTATAACTTTGTCCACATAACGGTTGTTTGTAACAGGCAAAACGAATCGAGATAGATATAGACAAATATATACATAAATGATCAGAATTAAAAGAGAAATCGATTAAGCGGTGACTGTCTGTCCGTCCGTCCGTCCGTCTGTGCACACCATAACTCGAGTAAAAATTGAGATATCTTAACGAAACTTGGTACATGCACTTCTTTTGGGCGTAGGACGGATGGTATTGAAAATGGGAGAAATCGGACAATAACCACGCCTACCTCCCATATAACGGTAATTTTCAGAAATACGAAAATTGCGCTAGTTTAGTAACTACTGAAGATAATTCACTCAAAATTGACATTTAGAAGTTTAGAAATTTAGAATTTTAGACGTAAAATAAGAATATTATAAATTTTTGAAAAATGGGCGTAGCCACGCCCACTCATGGTAACATGTGTATATCTTGGTAACTGCTGCACCAATTTCTTCCAATCTTGGCACAGTTATTAGCCTTGCTATAGCATGCCAAATGGCCGAAAATTTTCAAAATCGGAAAATAACCACGCTCATATCCCATATAACGGTAATTTCGAGAAATACGAAATCCTCGATAAATCNTAATCTCTCCCGTATATAAAATGTAATTAATAATGCTGACTATGTCGCATGTGTCGCATGTGTTGCTTGTGTTGACATGCATAGATTTGATGCATGATTTGATTTCAATTATTCGACAGTGTCTTCATATGTTATTGTGAAACATGTATGAGCGAAATAATATGAACTGGCAGTTGCATGATGTGACACATGCCGCTATGTTTTATAGTTCAACATTTGCAGGCCTTTAATATATATAAATTTTAAGAAAATNTTTATGATCAGATCTATGTATCTCGTTAACCGTTCTAGCAATTTGTACCAAACTCGGTATGGTTATTGTGCTTGCTACATAAAAGCAAACCGTTGAAAATTGTTGAAATCGGACTAAAATTACGGCCGCTTTTCATATAACGGTAAATTTCAAAAATGCTTTAAATTTCAATATTTCGAAATTTAAGGATGCTAGTTTACTTAAAATTTATACACCCGCTTATCATGTAGCGGTAGCTTTCGGAAAGGTGGAAAACATATATTTAATACTTGCGCCGGGTATTTAATGTTCGGCTCCGCCCGAACTTGGACTTTCTTACTTGTTTTAATTCTGTTTGATCCTGCCTTGGATGAAAATATATACAGATTTTTAATTAGACAATTCTTTAATGCATTTTACTATAATAGGTGCTTAAAAAATTTACATAATCTCTCCCGTATATAAAATGTAATTAATAATGCTGACTATGTCGCATGTGTCGCATGTGTTGCTTGTGTTGACATGCATAGATTTGATGCATGATTTGATTTCAATTATTCGACAGTGTCTTCATATGTTATTGTGAAACATGTATGAGCGAAATAATATGAACTGGCAGTTGCATGATGTGACACATGCCGCTATGTTTTATAGTTCAACATTTGCAGGCCTTTAATATATATAAATTTTAAGAAAATATTGATAATAGCAAAATCGGCTAAAAACGGCTTTTGTTTTGGCAAAGCGGCTAACAAATCGGCTACCGGCTAAACCGAATTTTCTCCGGCTGTTTGCTTTCGCAGCCTAAATCTAGTCGGAAAACGGCTAAAATGGCAACACTGGTGTTTAGCGTACTGCGGGTCAATTCTCGTTCTGCGTTATTGTGATGTGATAAAAGTAACACTTTTACACCGTATTTATTTCGGTGTTAATTTTATACTTTTCATTTCACTTCACGATAACGCAGAACGGGAATTGACCCTCTGGTCGCACGAGTAATAAAAGCCTGATTATGGCAACTTAACTTAACTTAACGGAACGTAGAATCGAAGAGAATCAATTGAAACAGATTTCGGCGTGGCATTAAGTTACGTTAAGTTTCGGCTGTTCAATTACAAGCAACACCTATTTAACAGAATTTTTAAGTGAGAGCCGTAAGTTACTTTAAATTGTCATAATCAAACCATAAGCATTGCCGACCTCGGATTTAAAGCAAAAAATTTAATGAAATGTTGGCGTTTTGACGCCATGCGGGTTCACTAGTAAAATAAGTAATATGCAATATAAAATGGAAACGGAAGAAGGTGCAAATATTTATATTTAACACTCGCGAGGTTCAGCATTCAGTAAAAAGTAGACGATTCTCTGGGCCTGATCCGTTTTCGACGGAAAAGTCCGGTTTGCATTAACCCAACTATTGTTGTATAAAGTAGGGATGGGTAGTGGGGGGTTGAAATTCGTTTTTTTCCGAATTTCGAACATTGCCCAACCACTCGATTATTCGATTCGAAATTGGGTGGTTCAAATTCGATTTAATTCGAATTTTCAACAATTTTTTCCACTGCAATTTTAAAAGTTTGTTTGAGAGCATGATCCTCAAATCGAAAGAGATTCAATTGAACTTACATTAATGTGATTAATTATCCGTATCGCACTTCATACTGCCGGTTTCACTAAAGCAATTTAAGTGAAAAATTATTATTTTTTCTGTCAGTTCCCATATTAAATGTAAATAAAACGAGTAAGAAAGTCTAAATTCGGGCGGAGCCGAACATTAAATACCCGGCGCAAGTATTAAATATATATATATGTTTTCCACCTTTCCGAAAGCTACCGCTACATGATAAGCGGGTGGATAAATTTTAAGTAAACTAGCATCCTTAAATTTCGAAATATTGAAGTTTAAAGCATTTTTGAAATTTACCGTTATATGAAAAGCGGCCGTAATTTTAGTCCGATTTCAACAATTTTCAACGGTTTGCTTTTACGTGGCAAGCACAATAACCATACCGAGTTTGCTACAAATTGCTAGAACGGTTAACGAGATACATATATGTGATCATAAGTGGGCGGTGCCCATTTTCCAAAATTTTATCATAAACGTATTTCCTGGTAAATAATTGNAGTATGCTGTAGCAAGGCTAATAGCTGTGCCAAGTTTGGAAGAAATTGGTGCAGCGGTTACCAAGATATACACATGTAACCATAAGTGGGCGTGGCTACGCCCATTTGCCAAAATTTTGTAATATTCTTATTTTTCGTCTAAAACTCATTGCAAATATCAATTTTGAGTGAATTATCTTCAGTAGTTACTAAACTATCGCAGTTTCCGTATTTCTGAAAATTAGCGTTATATGGGAGGTAGGCGTGGTTATTGTCCGATTTCGCCCATTTTCAATACCGTCCGTCCTACGCCCAAAAGAAGTGCATGTACAAGGTTTCGTTAAGATATCTCAATTTTTACTCGAGTTATCGTGTGCACAGACGGACGGACGGACGGACGGACGGACGGNTTAAGATATCTCAATTTTTACTCGAGTTATCGTGTGCACAGACGGACGGACAGACGGACGGACGGACGCGCGGACAGACAGTCACCGCTTAATCGATTTCTCTTTTCATTCTGATCATTTGTGTATAAAGTTCTCTATATCTATCTCGATTCGGTTTGCCTATTACAAACAACCGTTATGTGAACAAAGCTATAATACCTTGTGCGCTCGGGTATAAAAATCATTTTTCACTTAAGTTGCTTTGTGAAACTGGCTTTTGCCTTCACAACAAAAAAAAAATAAAAATAATAAGTCTTTTTCTCAAATATCATAAATATCTCAAAAAGATATCAGATAAAAATCCAAATATTTATCAAATATATCTTGTATTTTTTATATCAATTAAAATAAATAACAAATGTAGATGTATTGAAATTAATTTTTTGGGACGTATAATGAGTTTTTAATTTATTTTTCTTGCTTTACAAAAACAAAGGAAATGTGTACATATGTACATTAGACTGCATCACCAAAAAAAGTTGCGGGTTCTCCGCCGGGATTCCAAAATTTATTATATTTTAAGACGTCCACCAAAATATTTTGGAAAAATATTAAGATTTAAGCGAGCTGGACCGATTTGAAAATACCTCCAAAAATTTAGTTTTTTATGAATAACAAGTAAGAAAGTCTAAGTTCGGGCGGAGCCGAACATTAAATACCCGGCGCAAGTATTAAATATATGTTTTATTTTCACCTTTCTGAAAGCTACCGCTACATGGTAAGCCGGGATGTATCAATTTCAATATTGACGTTTAAAGCATTTCTAAAATTTACCGTTATATGAAAAGCCATAATTTTAGTCCGATTTCAATAATTTTCATCGTTTTGCTTTTATGTAGCAAGCACAATAAAAATACCGAGTTTGGTACAAATTGGTAGAACGGTTACCGAGATACATATATGTGATCATAAGTGGGCGGTGCCACGCCCATTTTCAAAATTTTATCTATAGACGTATTTCCTGGTAAGGAA
>NW_016157540.1:258365-261816 GCF_001687245.7 Rhagoletis zephyria
CATCCGTCCACGCCCAAAAGAAGTGCACGTACCAAGTTTCGTTAAGATATCGAGTTATCGTGTGCACAGACGGACGGACGGACGGACGGACGGACGGACAGACAGTCACCGCTTAATCGATTTCTCTTTTCATCCTGATCATTTATGTATACATTTGTCTATATCTATCTCGATTCGTTTTGCCTGTTACAAACAACCGTTATGTGAACAAAGTTATAATACCCTTGTGCACAAGTGCGCTCGGGTATAAAAATAGTTTCTTAAAGAACTTTTTGAAAAAGTCCCCTCAGATGACAAATTAGATTAAGCTTAAAAAATCTGCATAAAAATATTTGAAAATCTTTTCAACAGAATCGTAAGAATGAGATTTTTGATGCTGTTTTTTTACTTCTTTCAAAGATTGGTTTACGAAAAACTTGAATAACTGGGTCAAAAATGTTCTGATTTAGACATATGGGATCTCGGTAGAAAGGTATTTTCACACTGTTTTTATTTCTGGCCAAAAAAACGTCATTCGTGTAATATTTTGTTTTTTCGAATGCCAACACATCGTAATTCAACTTTGAATGACGTTCGTTCATCCTACCTTTCTCTTTCATCCTTTAAATGAGTTTATTAGCAAAGAAATAAAAAGGGTGAGAAAATACCTTTCCAATTACACCCCTTTAGTCTAAATCGGAAGAGTTTAGGTTCAGTTAGTCAAGTTTTTCTTATACCAATCTTTAAAAAAAGTTAAAAAAACAGCATCAAAAATCTCATCATTACGATTCCGTTAAAAATTTTTTTTTAATTTTTTTTTAATATTTTTATGTAAATATTTTAAGCTTAAACCGTTTTGTCATTTGAGGGGATTTAAAAAAAAAAATCTTTAAGAAACTATTTTTATTCATAAAAAACTCCATTTTTGGAGGTAGTTTCAAATCGGTCCAGGTCACTTAAATCTTAATATTTTTCCGAAATATTTTGGTGGACGTCTTAAAATATAATAGATTTTATAATTCCAATGGAAAAATAGTACCGATTTTTTTTTGTATGGGGAGTGATGCAGTCTAATGTACATACATAGTTCTCTTATGTTCATACTTATACAACGAATAAAAACCTCTTACATTTAATGACAATGTATGATTTTACTTTTTAAGGCGAGATCTTTAAGTAAACAAGGAACAAAATAATAGGATCGTTCAGCAGTGACCACAAGATCATGTGCACATATTTCAGCGCATTTGTAAATTCACAACAGTTACCATGGTGGCAAGTATATAATTTGCAAATGCAAATACAAAGCCAAGACCATTTTCACAATATCCTGAACAGTCCTATTATAGATTACACAGGTTCATCATAGGTCCATTCAATTTCAAAAAATTTTTACGAATTGTTACTGCGAGAGAGCTTCAAATTCTTGCAAGTAAAAATTTTACTAGCAGGAATTTGAAGGAGTCAAAAAGTAAGGTTATGTTTCAAATTCAAATGTAAACAAACTGTTTAAGAGGATGATTTGATGAAACATAATTAGTGAAATGAAATTATGGATGACAAATTAAAATCTAATGTATATTTTTTTATTTTTATGTCGATGGGAACTATTCCCAATTAAAAAGAAAATTACGCGCTAAAACTTAACCGTCAGAAAGTGTCAAAATGGCTTAAGCTGGAAGTTTTTACTAGTTTTGCGTTCAATAACTTTTTCTGAAAATTTTATCTTGCTCTCCATTTTCCTCTCTATTTTTCTTTTATGCTCTCGCTGCAAGTATTTGCTGGAAAAGTTATTGAATGGACCTCATATGTATACATATATATAGCATGTATGTACTTCAATTTAGTAAGTCTAAAATCAAATTTTTTATAATGTTTTTTATATACCCTTGAGGTCAGCTGTTTAAAATGTGTTAAGTGTTTGAAATGTGGGTTTATATGGTGCTTGTTATGTAATGTGCTAGACTTTTATAGAACAATTATAAACGTTAAACTTTAAAGAATGCAGAATGCTGAGACGTCACGATTTCACAATTTCATAGAGTATTCCGTATATTGAATGTCACTAAACTACTAAACGGCTAGTCCGATTTCGTTCATATTTGGAACATGAGTCAGCACCTAGAAAAGAAATATTCTGACCAAATGTGCACTCGCCAGGTGGCGCTAGGGTCGGAATATTCCTAAACCCTGCATTTTCTTGCTGATATGGCTCATATTTAGAATACAATTCAGCCAATTGAAAAGGGGGCGTAGCACTTCCCATAGGCGTGAAATTTTTTATCTGGTATAACTTCGGAACCATAAGTCACCTGAACTTGAAATTTGGTGCGCAGACGTACCTATAGTAGGTGCTTATAGTAAGGTATATATAAATGGCTTTGAAAAAGGGGGCGTGGCACATCCCATAGGCCGGGAAATTTTATCAGCTATAACTACAAAACCTTAAGTCACATGAAATTGAAATTTGGTATGCAGACGTATCTATGGTAGGTGCTTATAGTAAGGTATATATAAATGGCTTTGAAAAAGGGGGCGTGGCACATCCCATAGGCCGGGAAATTTTATCAGCTATAACTACAAAACCTTAAGTCACATGAAATTGAAATTTGGTATGCAGACGTATCTATGGTAGGTGCTTATAGTAAGGTATATATAAATGGCTTTGAAAAAGGGGGCGTGGCACATCCCATAGGCCGGGAAATTTTATCAGCTATAACTACAAAACCTTAAGTCACATGAAATTGAAATTTGGTATGCAGACGTATCTATGGTAGGTGCTTATAGTAGGCTATATATAAAAAAAATAATAATAGAATGGCGCTTACACATAAGTTAGTGTTTGGCCGAGCTTCTCCTCCAATTTGTGGCGTGCGCCTTGATGTTGTCACACAAAGCGGAGGGACCTACAGTTTTACGCCAACTCCGAACGGCGATTGTATTTTTATGAGAAGCTGCTTTTCATGGCGGAAATACACTCGGAGGTTTGCCATTGCCTGCCGAGGGACGACCGCTGTTAAGAAAAAACCTTTTTTCTACATTTTTCGTGATGTTGCTTTGACCAGGGCTTGAACCCAGGTGCTGATGAGTGAAAGCGCGCACTGCTTACCACTACACCACAGCGGCCGATATATACATGAGTTTATAAAAAGGGGCGTGGGACATCCCATGTTCAAGGAAATTTTATCAGCTATAAATTCAAAGCCATAAGTCACATTAAATTGAAATTTGGTACGCAGACGTACCTATGGCAGATGCTTATGGTAAGGTGAGTTTGCAAAAGGGGGCATCGCTCATCCCATAGGGGTGGAAATTTTTATCAGCTATAACTTCAAAACCNCATGAGTTTATAAAAAGGGGCGTGGGACATCCCATGTTCAAGGAAATTTTATCAGCTATAAATTCAAAGCCATAAGTCACATTAAATTGAAATTTGGTACGCAGACGTACCTATGGCAGATGCTTATGGTAA
>NW_016157541.1:0-5270 GCF_001687245.7 Rhagoletis zephyria
AGTTGCATTTAGGTGACGAATTTTGTATGGATAAATGTACATTTAGAGATGGTTTGACTTTGAATTAAAAAATAATCAGTTTCCTTTGAAATTGTTTTATATTTTTATTAATACTACGTTTATTCGACAGAATTCATGAATTCTTCATTTCAGGATTTCAAAAGTGGTCCCGTTTATGCATAGTTCACGAATTCATGAAATAAAGATCTTCGAAAAAGTGGCAACGCACCAGCGAGAAACTGCACAGTAGGGTTGTGGCTTTTTTGGCCTCATTTTGAATTTGAAAAACCTGTTGGTACCAGAAAATTAATCATATTATATTTAAATTGGTTTTAATATATTTTAATTGTAATCTATTTGAATTTATTATATATTTGAACAATTCCACGTAACTTTTCCAGTGTTGTAAATCTTGTTTATGCCACTCATGCTATTTAATCCTAAGACATCATAACCCTAGTAAACAGCTGTTTGTGGAACCTGGCGTTGCGGGACTTGCACTTCACTATTTCATGAAATGATGCCGAATTCATGGTTAACTTTCGTGTATAATTGAATTCATGAAATGGTATTTATGCAGTCAATTTTAACCCAAATTCATGAAATGAATTCGTGAATTAGCCTACGCATAAACGTAGTATAAGATTCTATTATAGGGTCATCTTGAACTACATCTTTGGCTAGTTAAACGTTAAAATATTGTTTGGGAATCCAATGAAATGTTGCTTTAAAGGAAAAAGGACCTATCTCGACATAGGCTACTTTTAAGGGAAAAAAATTATTGATATTTTATAAGACATCGCCTAAAAACCCAAAATGTACAAATAAGACGGTGCTTTCCCAAGAGATGAAATATTTTGTTTTTGCTTTTACTGATTTGACAGCACACCCATCAAAAGCAAAAACAAAATACATGTAAACTTTGGAGCGAATTGAGATTTGACGTAACACCCTCAATACAAAATACATGTGGTTGTCGTTGTTGTAATCTAAATTCACCAGTAACACCACCTTGTATAAATTCGCCTTGATACTGTCATTAGTATGAATTACAACAAACACGTAATTTCGATGTAATGTCCTCCACGGCGAAAAATTCAGATTCTGATACTGATGTCGCAAAACACACTCTCGCCTTCTTTTACTTATCGTCTTCGCAACTGCAATAGTTCTGGTGGCAATATTATTTATTTTTAATAGCTGACACTATATGTATGTGTACATATAACTCATATTTTTGGCCGTTGTGCGCTTTTATTAGAAATTCCAACATTTCGGTACCGAGTATCGAAAGTATTTGATACTTTTTAAATCGGTACCGAGTATCGATCAATACTTAAAAGTAGCGACTCAGCACATCACAAATTCTGAGAGCAATTGACAGTGGTCCAAAGAATTCACCAAAAAATGAATATTGAATACACCACGCAGTAGCTTTGTTTCTTTACAGATAGGCGCATTTACACAAGGTAGTGTTAGCCGTATATAAGTAAAAAATTACAAAAAACAAGTTACAAGAAACAAATAATTTTCACGTTATGCGGTGAAAAATTCAGCTGTTGCCCCAACATAAGAGAGGTTAGGTACAGCTACTTTGAGTAGCTTCTTTTACATATTTTGGTATTTTTTAATAAAAATGAGCGATTTATTAAATTTGATAAAGTGTGGCAAAACGTGAGTATTTGTGAACAATTTTTAAACATAAAATGTGATTAAAAATTCGCAGCAAATACATATGTTCAGTTGTCAAAAGCATCGGTCAGGTGTTTACTTGCTAGTTTTCGTTTCTTAACTTTTTCTATATTTCACTCGCTGTGAGCGTAATTCTGTAATTCTTCCCATTCTTCTCCCTGATAATGATCTAGAAAAGTAAAGAAACAAAGCTGGTGTGTGTGTACATAAGACCCCTTTCAGACACGTCAAGTCTTAATTTCGAGTCTGCTCGGTCGTAGGCGAAGGAGGTGAGACGAATGTACTTTTCCTCTCTCTTCTCACCTCTTTCGCAAACGAACCGAGCAGATTTGAAAGCAAGACTTGACGTGTCTAAAAGGGGTCTAATACATGAACGAAAGACACAAGATCACGCCTTCCCGAAAGAAAGAAAAAAGTTATTTTCTAGCTGTTGAAATCTCGACGCCATCTTTGTTGGAAGAAGTAAACAACGAAGAGAACAAAAAAAAACCGCGTAATTGTTGAACCCATGAATAATCATTTTTATTATGCAAATTCTTATATAAATCATGTCGTTGTGTTAAATTATTATTTACCTTATGTGTGCACACGTTGTCACAAGCGAAAATTAAGAAAATTGCAGTAAAAAGCCACCATCAAATTGTAAACAACGAACAAATGTAAACAAACGGCTTATGTCAAAATCGCCCTACTTTTTTTATAAGTGCGATTATAACGGGCCACTCTTCTGCTGTCGTGATCTTGTCTCTTTGGTTCATGGGTCTAATACACTGCCTGTGAGCTTATTATACATACATGAACGAAAGACACAAGATCACGTAAGAACAAGAGAGTGAAAAAAGACAATTTTTGTTAGCGGGTTCTACGCCATCTTGTTTCACTGGAAAACGAGCGAAAAGTAAACAAAGCAAAGAAAACAACGAATACCAAAATTAGCCAAAATTATTGTCAGCCACTTTAAGCGCACAATTTAGGTAAAATGATGCAATAAAATGCTTGAAAATGTGTTGTCATGTTGAATTAACTCTTCTTTACTTAAATAAAAGTGTAAAATAGTGGTGCTTGTGATGTAAACAAACGCTCAGCTGACGAACCCGCTTTCGCAAACTTTTTTCTCAAAACCAGTTACAAATACAACGTCGCGTTCTACGTGATCTTGTATTTTTGGTTCATGATTATACATACCACAAGTAGAGCTGCTATCAGTGTTGCCGTTTTGAAAAATTGGTGGTTTCATTTTGCTTCGGCAAAAAAATTCAGGGCTGTTCTGGTTTCGTTCGAAATTGATTTCTCATCGATTTGGATTCCCGATTCCAAATTTTAAAGATGTTTTGCAAGTATTCGTTTATTAGAACATTTGTAAAAATTTTAAATAAATTTTGTCGAATGGCGGTGATGTGAAAGTAGAAAAGCGTACTGAAAGCGTGCTAAAATGGCCTAAAACTCGTACCGAAATATTAAGATTATGTTGCTGACATTTCGTAATTTTATTGCATCATGGTTAAATGAAAACAAATAAATATATATAAAATTACGCGAGCACAGTAATACATTTTTTTGGTTACCAAATATAAAATGTTTAGATCGATTGTATTTTTTTACATTTTAGACATAAAATAATTGATATAAATTGAATTAATCTCAAAGATTCATACTTTTACATAAAGTCAATATCAATATCAGACGATTAAAAAAAATTGGTAGTTTGGAAAATGATTTGGTAGGATTTTTTTATCCTAAAAATATTGTTCAGTGCCAACACTGGTTGGTATGTTTAATACACCAGTGGTGAAATATGCATAGTTGCCAACTTGGTGCTTTAAGCACTAGATTTAGTGCTTTTTGAAAATTAAAACGCAAAAAAAAATTACTTAGTGCCTAGTGCCTTTTTTAGTGCTTTTTTTGAACTAATATTACTCCGAGATAGTTACAGCTTGAAATAATTTGAAATATTATAAGCTGAAGATGCGGAATTTACAAGAATATACAAATTTAAATGCACTAAAATACAACCATGATTGATAAAAAGCTGAAGTTGCAAACCCACCTTGTTGAATTCTATTCGCGTTGAATATGCTAGTACGCAGGTAAGTTAGGTATTTATTTTTGTCTTTTCTAATTGTTCATACAAATTTTGATTTTTTTACCACCTGAGTAAAACACATCATTTCTTGGTGCTGAATCCAAATCTGGAAGTACAATTGCTCTAGTACTAGAATTTTTAGATACCCTACCCCCAGATTGCCAAAAACACGGTTTTTTGCGATATTTCAGGTTATATAATGAAAAGATCAAATTTTTTGCTCATTTCTACTTAGGGCATTATTTTCGTTTGTTGCGATTCGATTTTTCTTTCTCGAGATATACTGGTTTTAATAGTACTTCGGTATTACGTCGTAAGCACGAGTCATCATAACATGTGTATAACTTATTCAATCGTTATGAGCGAAAACGTTTTGTGTATTGATTTATGTATGTATTCTTGTAAATATTGTTAATTTTTTGCTTTTGTTAAATACAAACTGTACGAAAAAATCGTCTTTTGATTAAAAAAAACGCTTTTTTCAAAGTTTTTGGTGTTTCTGAAAATCAAAAGTTGGCGACACTGGAAATATGCATCAATAAGGCACCCCTACACGCTTAAAGTTTATTTGGGTACTAATGATTCAACATCGTGCCTTCACAAATGCAGCTATAAGTTGCATAGTACATACGAGCACGAACAACAGCGAGAATTTTTTCTACATGACATAGGCGAACGCTGATTTGTTTCTTCTTTTCGTACGCGAACGTTAACAAAACATGTGGAAATGTATACGTTCGCGTTTGGACGTGTGGTAGGCGCTTAAGGCTGATTCACATACAACTTTCTTCGCTTTGCTTGATAATTCTTTGCTTTGACATATAAGATCGATGTAGGCATATGTATGAGTATGCTCACATAAAACACGTTTGAAGCAAGGCAAAGCAAAACGAAACAAAATCTTGGGCAACTCTCAACTTTTGCCCGCTTTGGCAATCAGTTGTCTACATGTATCTTTTCTCGTGCGCTTGCATTTGCATTTAATGACAAAAATAGCGTAAATAGGAGTTTTTATTGCTATTATTAATGCATATTATTATATTGTTATCTATTTTACAGATAAAAAATATGAAGGCCAAGGAGAACGCAAAAGCTGTCAAAGCGTTTATTGTAGCATACCTTCTGCGTTTCACGCTTTGTTATCAATGTTTGAACTGTCAAGCAAAGCGAGGAAAGTCTTATGTAAATGGCCCTTTAGACTTCTGTCAACTGTGTTCATTTGACAAGAAACATTTTTTATACCAAATTCTCAAATTGAATTGTGTCTAGCAAAATAAATACACCGTTCTTGGCTTGGTAAATATTTTTGTACCAAACTCAAGAATCAGTTTAAGTTTTCCACGACGACCATATTTTCAAATTATTATAAAAGTAAGGCTAAGTTCACAACCTAGAGTAATAGCGTTACGCAATGCAATGGAAATCGCTCAATCCAAAGAAACTTCTTCGCCAGCATAATCACTGGCGATTAAAAAGTTTTTTTTTTTTTTTTTTT
>NW_016157541.1:10541-24487 GCF_001687245.7 Rhagoletis zephyria
GCCACATAAAAGCAAACCGTTGAAAATTGTTGAAATCGGACTAAAATTGAGGCCGCTTTTCATATAACGGTAAATTTCAGATATGCTTGAAACTTCAATATTTCGAAATTTAAGGACGCTAATTTACTTAAAATGTATACACCCCGGCTTATCATGTAGCGGTAGCTTTCGGAAAGGTGGAAAACATATATTTAATACTTGCGCCGGGTATTTAATGTTCGGCTCCGCCCGAACTTAGACTTTCTTACTTGTTTATATTGAAAATGTATATCACGCCGATGCAAAAAATACACAAAATATTTTTGTGTGTTTTTGACTTTTGTGCTACTTGAGCAGCGACTTCGCTACAATCTAAACGTATATATTGAGATTTTATATATGTTTATAAAGTTTAATTGATATTTTTTTGTTTACAGATTTGGCATTCACCATCAGCACCTTCAACGCCAGCAGCTTCATCGCCAGGAGCACCATCAGAAAACTGAGTTTGTAAATGATTTAAAACTGTTACTATACATCAAACGAAGGGTAAATCGATTACCTTTCTTTTGATTATAATATCGCTGAAATCGCTTTACACTTTTATAAAAATTTTGCACCTTTCGCAAACATCTATAAGTAAGCAGTGAAAAAGTGAAATTTTGCAAAGTAGTAACAAAACTAATTGTTGTGAAGCGGTGTAAATGATTTGCAATTGTTAATATATATAAAAAGAAAGGTAAATCGATTACCTTTTGTTTGATTATAAAATCACTGAAATCGCTTTACGTTTTTATAAAGATTTTGCACCTTTGGCAAACATCTATAAGTAAGCAGTGGAAAAGTGAAATTTTGCAAAGTTGTAACAAAACTAATTGTTGTGAACCGGTGTAAATGATTTGCAATTGTTAATATATATAAAAAGAAAGGTAAATCGATTACCTTTTGTTTGATTATAAAATCACTGAAATCGCTTTACGTTTTTATAAAGATTTTGCACCTTTGGCAAACATCTATAAGTAAGCAGTGGAAAAGTGAAATTTTGCAAAGTTGTAACAAAACTAATTGTTGTGAACCGGTGTAAATGATTTGCAACTTTTAATATATATCAAAAGCAAGGTAAATCGATTACCTTTTGTTTGATTATAAAATCACTGAAATCGCTTTACGTTTTTATAAAGATTTTGCACCTTTGGCAAACATCTATAAGTAAGCAGTGGAAAAGTGAAATTTTGCAAAGTTGTAACAAAACTAATTGTTGTGAACCGGTGTAAATGATTTGCAACTTTTAATATATATCAAAAGCAAGGTAAATCGATTACCTTTCTTTTGATTATAATTTTTTTTAAATCGCTTAACGTTTTTATAGAAATTTTGCAACTTTTGAAAACACCTATATGTAAGAAATGAAAAAGTGGTAAAATTTTGCAAAGTTGTAAAAAAAATTGAATTTTTGTGAACCAGTACAAATGATTGGCAACTGTTAATATATATTAAAAGAAAGGTAAATCGATTACCTTTCTTTTGATTGTAATATTGTTAAAATCGATCAACTATTTTATAGAAATTTTGCAACTTTTGAAAACATCTATATTCAAGAAATGAAAAAGTCGTCAAATTTTGCAAAGTTGTAACAAATCTGAATTTTTGTGAACCAGTACAAATGATTTGCAACTGTTAATATATATTAAACGAAAGGTAAATCGATTACCTTTCTTTTGATTGTAATATTGTTAAAATCGATCAACTATTTTATAGAAATTTTGCAACTTTTGAAAACATCTATATGTAAGAAGCGAAAATGTCGTCAAAGTTGTAACAAAACTGAATTTTTGTAAACCAGCACAAATGATTTGCAACTGTTAATATATATTAAAATAAAGGTAAATCGATTGCCTTTTTTTGATTATAATACTGTTAAAATCGCTTAACTTTTTTATAGAAATTTTGCAACTTTTGAAAACAGCTATATGCAAAGGAGTAGTAGTAATAATAAGCAATTAAGCAACCATATATGTATGTATGTAAAAATAACTTTATTATTAATGTTAATTATAATTTTTATTCATAATATTGATTACTAACTATGTATATTAGGTTGACAATGCATTTTGTAAAATAAAAATAAAAAAAAAATTCAAGATTTTTTATTTAAAGTTTTTAAGGTTATTTTGAATTCGCTGTGAAGAGAATCCAACCCTGCGCCGGCTGAAGTGGGTAATGCTAGACGAGTGCAGCTATAAGTTTACGAAGTATCTGAATGAGTGCGACAGTGATGCAAGGCTCACACGTACAGGGGGAAACTGGTGAGATTCTGCACACCGCCCATACAAAATTCACCACATTGTTCACCAGTTTTGAAGTGAATGAAACCCGCGGTTTCACCAGATTTTTCACTACTTTTGGCTGGCAGGGTGTATTCTATCATTCTAGCAATGCATGCACACTTTTTCACTAATACGTGCATACTTTTCCAATTGTCTCAATGGGCACGTTCATAAGACGTAGCTATTGCCTAACCGTTGGCTATTTGTCTTAGAAACACACAGTTGAGTAGTTCCGCTCAGCTCAACAGTTGCCAACTTTCCGCCATTTTTTCCAGCGGAAAATTTTTACGCTACCTGAACTCAACTAGTTGGGCTTAAAGTGAAAGCACCTACCATCCATTGCGACAACGTCACCGTCACCGTCACCTCCAACGATGCTTATGCGTCAAGTTACACACTATCCGTTTGACGTAGCGTCCGAAAAATCATAAGATCCCTGCTAATCTAAGCAAAATTTGCGTTTTACTTTTGCACTTCTTCTATTAGGTTTCGCTCCATAATTTTTTTAAATTTCGTTTTTCTATAAATCTAAAAATTTTCACAAACTGAAAAAATTTACGTTCAAACATGTAAACAAAACACTGAATAGTTGTCATTTGACGCAATCGCATAAGCAAAATTGAGAGTTGAGCTAATTTGTGCGGCACCGTCACCGTCAGCTTTTTCATGTAACTTACTTCATACAAATATACCGAATAAGCTTTTTTGACAACTGCCGGTGACGGGGACGGTGACGCAATAGACGTTATGTACTTTCACTTTTAGCCTAAACAGTTGATCGAAAACACTTACGTCGCTTATATTAATTTTAACGCCGCTTTGTTAGGTGGCAGTTGCAAATAAATTTTTCTATTTTATATTACTGAAGTGATAAAATAACTTAAATATTTTATAACAATACTACGTTTCTAAATATATGTTTTTTAAGATGTTTGCTATATAATATTACACTGTTTAATTTATTATAACATTGAACGATTTTTTCAACACAGCGGCAACTCAACGTATAATTCTAAATACTATCGGCGCAAGTATCTCTATTTATTGCAATTTAATTTGTTTGCATTTATCAGCTGTTCATTTGGCAGCATATTCGTCAAGCCGTTTCTAAGACGTAATTGTTGGGTTCAACAGTTGCCAGCAGTTTCGAAGCAGATGAGCTAAACAGTTACGTCTTATGAACGCGCCCAATCACTGTCTTGATTATTTTCAATACAGTAAATCGGACAAAGATTTGACGTATGCGTGCGAGGAAGTTAGTGTTCCTGTGATTGAATATACCGAATTTAAATGTGTACGTGTACGCTGGTAAGAGTTATGTTTATTTAACTCTTTGCTACATCCCTACACAGCTAGTTTCTTTACTTGAGTCCGTAAATGCAATGCTTACGCCTTCCGACTCTATGATTGTTTTGGGTGATTTTAATCTGCCATACATTTCATGGAACATTATTGACACCGATGTTGTACAGTTCCATCTAGAGATAAGCTGAAGGTACATAATTTTATTTGCTGCGGCGTTGCGTTGATCCGTTGGTGCGTTGACGACGTTGAAAAATTTGCTGTTACACACCTTGCGTTGTGCCGCTCATTATTTTGTAAACAAAAAACAGCTGATAAGCATATCCACAAATGTAATTTCAAATGTCAACGCATGAACGCAACAGAAAAGTAGCGAGTTGGTTTACTTTCGACGGCAACTGCGTTAACGGATTCGTAACGGCGTCGTCTGTAACAGCTGTCATACAAACGCGCGTGTTCAATTTTATTTGACATTGACGGAGTGACGCATTTGCCGGCGAACGCATGTTGTGTACCTTCGCTTATAGTTACAATTGGGGTATTCACAACGGTGTCGCCAGTGTCGTATTGTTGTATGTCGTAAACTTGAAACGTCTAAAAAATATATGAAGAGGGTTCGCAAAGTACCATCAAAGTCATATTATGAATTTTCGCAGTGTTAAAAAATAGCTGGTTGTGGTTTTAAGTTCTCTAAACATTTATTTAAGCTTTTAATGTTTACGACATACAACAATACGACACTTACGACACCATTGTGAATCCCCCAAATGTATTTCTGGAGGAAATGGCGGAACTTTGCCTAAAATCAATAAATATTTGTCCAAATAAGTTTGGAAAGGTCTTGGATGTATTGTGAAACGATTTTGTCATCCCTTGTCAAATTTGGTTTGGAGACAAGCCGATACGTGGACAACATAATATCAGGGACCGAAAATAACCGTTATCATGAAGGATTTTTATTTAGAAATCATTGTATAATCGTTATTTTATGATTTATATTTTTTCAATCAAAAATAATCGTTATTCTTTAATTTTTATTTTTTTAATCATTTTTAATCGCTATTTTATGATTTTTATATTTTCGATCAAAAATAATCGTTATTTTATGATTTTTATATTTTCGATCAAAAATAATCGTTATTTTATGATTTTTATTTTTTGAATCATTTTTAATCGTTATTTTGTGATTTATATTTTTTCGATCACCTTAAATCGTTATATTATGATTTTTATTTTTTCGATCATTTTTAATCGTTATACTATGATTTTAATTTTTTCGATCAAAAATAGAAGTTATTCTTAGTTTTTTAATGTGTAAACCGAATGTGCACAGATTTGACTAAAAAAAAGTTTTACAAGGCATGCTTATGTACACGGTAAGGCCAGAATTGTAATGCTCTCACCCCCTAGGATTGTCCTATATTGGAAAAAGTATACCGCTATTTTTATACCTTTCATGAGCATGAAATGGTATTATAACTTTGGTCTGATGTTTGTAAGTACCACAATTAGAAGAGATAGACCCATTGAAATCTTATTACATTAAACGAGCAATTCTTGTATATATATATATATATATATATATATATATCCATAGGGTTCTCGGAAACGGCTCTAACGATTTTGATGAAATTTTGTACACCGATAATGTTTTCGATTTTAGGGTTATCTGAATAGGCATTATCTCCGAGAAGACTCGTATAAGGTTGCCACCTATTCGAAATTAGTTACAAATTAATTAAAACATCATAATATGGGTATCAAAATGGAAGGCATTTTAAAGATTCTTAATTCAAAAAAATTCTTAATACGGTTGCCACCTATTTTGAATCGCATATTTATTTAATTTTTTGTTTAGAAAAAGAAGGTAAAATATTCTATTAATGGGTTCCAAGAGAAGGTTCTTAAACAATGCTTTCCCTATATACAAAATGTTATCTCTTAGGATAATAGTGTAAGGTTGCCACTTATTTTCGGTTCTACACAATTTATCTGAAACATCGCAATATGGATATCAAATGAAAGGTATTGTTGAGTACTTTGGTCAGAAAATATTTTCCATCAGGGTTGCCACATTTCTATGTAATACAAATTTTTATTTTCTTAATTTCAACCAACATTTTTTTTATTTATACNTTTAGAAAAAGAAGGTAAAATATTCTATTAATGGGTTCCAAGAGAAGGTTCTTAAACAATGCTTTCCCTATATACAAAATGTTATCTCTTAGGATAATAGTGTAAGGTTGCCACTTATTTTCGGTTCTACACAATTTATCTGAAACATCGCAATATGGATATCAAATGAAAGGTATTGTTGAGTACTTTGGTCAGAAAATATTTTCCATCAGGGTTGCCAGATTTCTATGTAATACAAATTTTTATTTTCTTAATTTCAACCAACATTTTTTTTATTTATACGCTGCACATATACGCTCAAGATATGTACCATTCATGCCAAAATATTTTTTTAAAGCTATCCAAATCTTGAAAACTTTAAAAAATATGCACTCCGGGCAAAGCTCGGTCAACCTGGTACTGTACCCTTAAATGATCAGAACGTCGAGCTTCGTGGATTTAGCCATGTCCGTCTGTTTGTATGCAATCTAGTCTCTCAGTTTTCGAGATATCCAGATATCCGGATGAAATTTGTTAGGTAGGTGTATTTTTATAATGCTCTAATCATTTGTCGGAACCGGAAGAATCGGGCCACTATAACATATAGCTCCCATACAACTGATCCTTCTGATATGAGATTTTTCGCTATAACTCCTCCATTTATGCAGANCGCATTCTTTTAAACTGTATAAAAGAACGGGCTTACACAGTGATTACATACATAAAGTACTCGGTTTTGAGGCATAACTACTTTGCATTAAATAAGAAATGTTATAAGACATATTTATGTAAAATTAAAAAAGAATTTAATTACCAATCCTAAATCATTTTATGGTTTCGTAAACTCAAGCGTAAGGCATATGGATTTCCGTCCGCTATGCACTATCGCAATATTGTGTCTAGCGACAGCCAACTCATTGCCAACATGTTTGCTCAGTTCTTTAGGTCCAATTATTCGGTAGACTCCTCTACGAGTGTAGACTATCCGTATGAACTTTGTACTATTAACTCAGCTTTTATTCCAGTAATTTCTTCCGATGAAGAAGCTCTCCGCTATCCCCAAATTATTCGAAGCAATTATTGTTAATCAACTGACATATTCTATATCTTCTTCAATTTCACAATCTCAACACGGGTTTTCTAAAGGAAAATCTATTATCACTAATTTATTGGAGTTTACAACTTATGTCTCAAACGGTTTTAGAGCAAATGCTCATAGTGACACCGATTTCAGTAATAGGGTTTTCGCACGTGGCGATTTTTCAGGCAACTTTTGCGTTCAACTCACGCAGGGTTGCACGAAAAAAAATTTAATGGCTAAAAATATCAAAATATTCGCCATAAAAAGGTGTTTGCATTGCTCAACTTTGCATTCTACTTTTTGTTGAACGGCCTTTCAACTAATCGCTTTCAACAAAGTTGGTCGCCAGCCAACATTTGGCCATTAAACTTTTTTTTCGTGCAACCCTGCGTGAGTTGAAAGCAAAAGTTGAACGCAAAATCGCCTCGTGCGAATACCTTTTAGGGCCGGGTACTCAATGTCTGGTTAACACTAATCTCCGGTTAAATATCGTTATCGACGTTACCGACTCCCTGTTGTATGCATGGAGTCGAAGTCGTCGATAACGATGTTTAACCGCAGATTAGTGTTAACCAGATATTGAGTAACCGGCCCTTAAAGCTTTTGACAAAGTATGTCACTCGTTACTCATCCTTAAGCTCGACAGATAGAACGCAAAGAGTTATTTTTAAAAATTGTTCTTCCAACATCATTAAAGTCTCTTCAGGAGTTCCTTAGGGAAGCCACCTTGGTCCGATTCTGTTCCTGATATTCATTAATGATATTTCTTCTATAATAAAACATTCAAAAATTTTAATGTATGCCGATGATGTGAAACTTTTTAAAACATTGTCCTCTATCGAAGAAAGGTCTTTGTTACAAGCGGATCTGAGCACCGTGGTTAGTTGCTGTAATGCAAATTATATGCCACTAAGGGCCGGTTACTCAATGTCTGGTTAACACTAATCTGCGGTTAAACATCGTTATCGACGTTACCGACTTCCTGTGATATGCATGGAGTCGAAGACGTCGATAACGATGTTTAACCGCAGATTAGTGTTAACCAGACATTGAGTAACCGGCCCTTAAACTTACAAAATGTAAAGTTATATTCTCTCGAAGGGCAGTTCAACCAGCTGTTTATTCAATTTCAAATTAGATAACTAGAAGGGACAACTCGTTATAATTGTGTCGAAAGTGCGCAACAGGGGCGTGCCTTCTCTTTTCAGCCAATCAAAAAACGCACTAGGAAAAGAGAAGGCACGCCCCTGTTTGCGCACTTTCGACACAATTATAACGAGTTGTCCCTTCAAGTTATCTATGCATTTGTAAGGCGATGGTCAAAAGAGTTCAAAGATCCTTATGTTACAAAAGCTCTTTTTACCAGTTTAGTTAGACCTATACTAGAATACGGATCTATTGTTTGGAATCCCCGGTACCAAGTTCATTCAGATAGGATTGAATCAATTCAAAAATAATTCTTGCTTTTTGCATTGCGTGATTTTAACAGGGATTCAGACTACAATCTCCCCCCTTACACTAGTCGTCATAAATTTGCCTACACTCGCAAGTCGTAGAGAAATGCTAGGTATAATATTTATCGTAAAATTAATGACTGGCTTAATTAATAGCCCGGCTCTTCAGGCTGAGGTAAATTTGAATGTTCCCTCTCGAGTGTCAAGACACTTTCGACTTCTATTTTTGAAGCCCTGCAAAACTTATTTTTAACTCATTCCAGCACGTTTGACATATCGGACTCGATTTTTGCTATAAAGAAAACTATCATTTCCACTCTCAATAATTGAAATANTTTTAACAGGGATTCAGACTACAATCTCCCCCCTTACACTAGTCGTCATAAATTTGCCTACACTCGCAAGTCGTAGAGAAATGCTAGGTATAATATTTATCGTAAAATTAATGACTGGCTTAATTAATAGCCCGGCTCTTCAGGCTGAGGTAAATTTTAATGTTCCCTCTCGAGTGTCAAGACACTTTCGACTTCTATTTTTGAAGCCCTGCAAAACTTATTTTGAACTCATTCCAGCACGTTTGACATATCGGACTCGATTTTTGCTATAAAGAAAACTATCATTTCCACTCTCAATAATTGAAATACTATCTTTAGCATATCCAATCAGCTGATGAATTTGATTCTGTAGCTGAATAGTTTTAGATCTCGACAACAAAAAGGTCGTGTCGGTTGGGCGGGAATGGAGGGTAAAAACCGTTGGGATTAATTAATTAAAGAGAGAGAGAGAGAAATTCATAACAAAAGAACTAAAATAACACAATAGACGCTGATGTGTATGTAACTTTGTGTCTTCTTTATTATTTTTTAGTTTTTAGCTTAAATAGCTTGCGCGAAATGCGTATTATAATACAACGTTCAAGCCCGACATTTTGCTCAAAATGAATTGTCATATCTATTGCCAGGACGCCACGGAGACAATTATCAGCATTTTTGACAACTAATACGTATTTCTTTATTGTCTTGACAGCATTGTCTAATGTAAACGCGCCGTTAGCCAGAGCTGTAAAATGATTGAATCAGTAGGATCTGCATTCACTCGACATTCTTTTCAAATTTTTGATTGTTTGGTTGTATAAAAAAAACCTCATTCCTGAGTGGCTTAAATTATTTTGAAACAAAACCAAACGTAATGTGTTATTGAATGGTAGAGTTCCATTCAGTATAGAATGTGAATGTTACAGAAGCATTCGCAATCATCATGATTGTAAATTTTTGTTGAATGCAAACACTTTTGATCGTTCAGTACTACACTGAAAAAATATGCCTTGACACTTGAAGAAAATCTTTATAGTAGAAAATAATCGTTTTGCTTTTGCTCTTCTACTACTGCTACAAGTTGGTAAAGCATTACCTATGCCCAAAAGTACGTGCCAGCTTTAGATAATCAGTCCATTCTTTTTAAAACCAACTGCATGTTTTTGAAGGAAACTTGCGGTCAATTTTATGTAACGAACCAAATTTTTCTTTGTACAAAGCGATATTTTTATTTCCCATTACCAGGCGCTCATACATATGAAGTAGCAAGCTTTCTATAGGCATAAATTAGAAGCCTTTGAACTTTACAAAATAGAATTTCGGAAACTTTAAAATTTATACAAACAATTTTGAACGTAGAAATAGAAAGCTGGTTACTTCACATGTATGAGCGCCTTGTATTGGGAAATGAAAATATCGTTTTTACAAATAAAAACTGGGCATAAAGAGTGGTCGCACGAAAGTGGGCACATGTGTATTTTAAAAAGGTTGTTATGCATGATTATTTCATGTTCTGCATATCTTCCCATCTTTTAAAGAAAAAGATTATAGATAATGGCTGCATTTCTTTATTCATTCTGAATGTTTGGAATAAACTTTTTTGTTTATTTATTCTTTAGAACGTTTCTGATGATATGTTGACGTATATTTCAAACGCATTCTGTTTATTCCGGCTGTGAAATGGGATTATCCGGAATGTATAAAGAAACGCAGCCACTAATTGTCTTGGATCATTTTGCACTCAGTTTTTAACAACCAAAACTATAAATTTGTACAATATGTTCATGTGAATCAAGCTGCGTTGCATACGTGGAGGAGTCCAAGCATAAGCATCCATTCGTAGGACATGGCTTAGCCCGCGTGGCCGCTGTGCATTGATACGCGACACTATAGTAGTATTCACCAAAGTGAGCAAGTGACCTGGCAGTCTGGCAAAAGAGCAGATCAGCTCAAGCAACGACAGTGGTCAGCATTCGTTGCTTGAGCTCATCTGCTACTTTGCCAGAGTGCCAGGTCACTAGCTCAATTTGGTGAAAACCACTTATGTCAATATCGTTTTAACGCTCATACACCTCATTGTTCCATCATCTAAACTTACATATTTTTCTTAGTGTATAAAATTTGATTGGAACTGAATTAGAGAATGCACACCAGGAAAGGAATTCTGCGCAAAAATACTGTGGATGGCGCACAGTGTGCTTTTTGAAGACTCAATGCGAATTAATATTAGCTCTCTCGATAGAAGCAACATTTTGATATCATAAAAAATGGTTCTGAAAGCTAATGTTATTCCCTTCCACGAAAAAAATATTGCCATTGAACCATAGTTACTCCTCGACGTTAAAAAAATAATGTTCCTAAAAGGAAAAAAAAGCAAAAACCACCGGATTACTTACAAAAAAAAATATATTTTATTATACAAGTTTTATAGATTTTGAGACGAGAAACACGATCCCATTGTTTAAAAAACAAATTTAACAAATTTAAACCCCTAAATTTAAAAAATATTATATTGTTACGATTATCCTCGAAACCTTGAGGGATTTCCCAAATATCCTACGGCTCGTATCGCTGCATTGTTAAATAAATGCTCACGATGACCAAATTGTAGTACAATTAACTTTATTGTACAACAAACAATTTACAATACTCGCTAATACCGTAAAAACACTTTACAATACTCATTAAAGCAACTACAACGCTTTACAAAACTTGTTAACACAATTAAACTTATAGCTTGCTAATTCGCAACTAACTTTATTTGTAGATTGCTGACTTGTAACTCTCCAACTCCGCTGTGTCGTGGCTCTTATATACCTGCGCTGGCACTCATGGCAACTCTAGGATGTTCTGAAGTTCATCGCTCATTCTCTTTCTCTCGCTGTTCGCAGTATTCATCCAACTTGACGTTTCTCTTTGTGGAACNTTCTGAAGTTTATCGCTCATTCTCTTTCTCTCGCTGTTCGCAGTGTTCATCCAACTTGACGTTTCTCTTTGTGGAACATTCTACGACATTCCTCGAACATTATGCCTATTTCTCGTTGTTCGCTTCGCGTTGCCGCAGTATTCGCCACACTGGCCTTCACCTAAGTCTGATCGTCCCGATCAGACACACTTGCCGCTCCACTTTCATCTTGGTCCTCGGTCTCCCCATTGTCTGGATTGCACTGCGTCTTTCAGCCGTTTGTCAATCTTAAACGGATCTTTCCAGTCACGTCTTTGCTTGGAGGTGAAGCTTTTCTTCTGCTGCGACATGTACAACCACAATGCGTTACTGGACATTGCTTCCGGCTTATCTCCGGGAGTGCACCATCTCACATGGTCGTGCTTCTGCTAGCCACTGGTGTGACCAGACCATGTCTCTTCTCGTGGGCACCCTTTTCGCCAGATCTATGCCGCATTATCTGTCCATGACACCCAGACTCCCGCCTTCGTGCTGCACTGCCTTTAGCACATCTTGCTACATCCGGATCCTTACGCTGAAACTTCCGCCGTCGTTTCGTATCTCGCTCTTCCGCCGATGCTCACTTCATTGACCCGACATGTATAATCTCAACCTTGGCTTCCGGCTTAACTGCTCGCCTTTGCCGACCACCTTTTTCGGGACACTTCAAAGCGCGCCTACAGCCGCTTCCATTTCCAACCACCGGCGTATCACCATTGCAACGTGGTTCAGTGGCTTTCCTCCTGCCGGAAACACTGCTTGGCTCGCGATGACCACTTCCTTGTTGCGACCTCTTCTTCACTGAGCTGGCGGAACCGTCACGCTTTTCCTGTATCGGTGAACCACTTCCTTCTGACGAAATCATTTCGTCTCCATCACTGTCAACCTCTGCCCAACTAACCACTTCCGTTTCTGGTTGTCGTAACACACCCTAAGTGGCACTTTCCTGTCGCCATAGGTTAGGACCATTCCCTGGAGGTCAATCTTCATGCCTTGCCCAAGTAGGAAATCCACGCCGATGATGACTTCATCCACAATGTCTGCCACAATAAACTTCGTGTACGAGGCCAACCCGTCGATTATTACCTCGCATAGTAGTTGCAGTCTGCAGCTTTGCTCCAGGTAGTGGCTTCACATAAAAAGTAGCCACATCAGGTCGAATAATGGAATGTGACGCTCCAGTATCCACAGTCAGCACTCGCTCCTGCCCATTCACACATCCACCAATAGTGAGGTTGCTCGCATTCCGGCCAATTTGTGAGACGGAGATTATGGGTCCTTCAACTTCTGGAGCCAGCACGCGGCGCTTCCTGCTGGCTCGTTTTAGTTTAACGACTGACTGGAGTTGGATTCGTCTTCCTCAGCCCTGCGTTTACGTACTGCTGGATTGGTAGACCTGTTGGAGCCCGTCTTACATTCGCGTGCGAAGTGGCCTAGTTTTCCGCAACTAAAGCATTTCCTAGCACCATCCTTTTTCTCGGTTGCACCAGGAGTATTTTTCCCTGCCATCGACTTGAGTGTTTTCAGGATCTCGTTCATCACGTCAGGTGTCTCCACTTCTACTCGATAGGCTTTGTAGGCTGGTCTACTAAGGAGCGCCGCCGTTCACGTGTCTGAGCATACGAGACGGTTTCAGCAAATGTTGGCTTTGGATTCGCGTACGTCTCTCGCTTGGTATACACGTCCCGCATTCCGTTGATGAACCTGTGGATCTTTACCCTTTCAAGGTGTTCACCAGATGCGTCTCCAATAGCTAAGTGAGCCAACCTCTCGATCTCTAAAGCGAATTCCTGTAGAGTCTCGTTGGACTTTTGGCAGCGATTCTCCAGCTCCATCTGGTAGATCTGTTGAGTGTGCTCGCTACCATAGCGTCTTTCCACGGCCCCCATCAATGCATCGTAATTGTTCCTTTCATATTCAGGAATAGTCTGCAAGATTTCCGCTGCAGGTCCTTTTAATGCAACGAACAGAGCAGCGGATTTATCCTCCATGCTCCAACGATTTGCTGTAGCTGTCTTCTCGAACTGGAGCTTAAAGACTTGGAAAGGAATCGTGCCATCAAAGGATGGAGTCTTTACCTTGGGAGCACTTGTCGAAGTAGCTGGACGATTCATCTGCAAATCTCGGAGGCGACCTTCCAACTCCTCTACCTTAGCCTCGACTTTATCCTGTCTATCCTTGATTTGTTCGTTATCTCTAGCCAAATTCTCCTGCAGTTGTGTAAACTTTGCATCCTGCACTTCCAGCAACTGTGATACGTGTGTCTTCTGTGCCTGTTGCTGCGACGAAATATCTGACAACTGTGTTTGCATCTGAGATGACAGCTGTGATGACATCTGTGTGTGGCAGCCAATAACCTGTTCATGTCCATAGCTGTTGATGAACTAAGAGCCTTTTGCTGTTCTTCAACCTTCCCGGATGTCTGCTGCC
>NW_016157541.1:25258-28033 GCF_001687245.7 Rhagoletis zephyria
AAATGGCGTGTCGTCTATTTCCGGTGTAGCAAACGTAGTACATAGGGCGACATCTAGATGTCATCTACCTCGCCCTATTCACTATGCTTTTTTATAGGAGCTTTTCAAAGCTTTGCTTTATGGTGTCGGACACACAACATTGAAAGTTTCTGGAACACAACATTGAAAGTTTCTGGAACACAACATTGCAAGTTGATAAAAGCGTTGTAAAAAAGCGGAAGGAAACACGAACTATTCAGAACGAAAAATGACACTGAAGATGGCACAACGCCGAAACCGGTTTGTCTCCAAACCAAATTTGACAAGGGATGACGGAAAATCGTTCCACAATACATCTTTCCCAATTCTTACGGAGCTGGAGGTATTGCACAACGTCATTTTACACAGCCGTATCAGTTTGGCGGGGATGCCAAATTCAGACATAGCAGCGTATAGGCAACTCCTTTTAGTGCTGCCGAAAGCGGCTTTAAAGTCGACAAATAGGTGATGAGTGTTNGCCGAAACCGGTTTGTCTCCAAACCAAATTTGACAAGGGATGACGGAAAATCGTTCCACAATACATCTTTCCCAATTCTTACGGAGCTGGAGGTATTGCACAACGTCATTTTACACAGCCGTATCAGTTTGGCGGGGATGCCAAATTCAGACATAGCAGCGTATAGGCAACTCCTTTTAGTGCTGCCGAAAGCGGCTTTAAAGTCGACAAATAGGTGATGAGTGTTGATCCTTTTCTCGCGGGTCTTTTCCAAGATTTGACGTATTGTGAATACCTGGTCTATGGTGGATTTGCCAGGTCTGAAGCCACGCTGATAAGGTCCTATCAGTTCGTTGACGGGGGGCTTCAGTCTTTCGTACAATATACTCGATAAGACCTTAAAACCTATGCTTTAAAGGCTGATCCCGCTTAGTTGGCGCTGATGGCGGGGTCGCCTTTCTTGTGGATTGGGCAGAGCATACTTAAATTCCAGTCGTCGGGCATGCGTTCATCTGACCATATTCTGCATAAGAGTTGATGCATACACCTTATCAACTCCTCGCCGCCGTACTTGAATAGCTCAGCTGGCAGGCTGTCAGCTCCAGAGCTTTGTTGTTTTTCAGCCGCGTTATTGCTATTCGTACCTCGTCATAGTCAGGCGGAGGAGCATCGACTCCGTCATCATGGACTGGGGGATCGGGTTCTTCTTCTCCACAACTGTCCGTGCTGCTACCATTCAGTAGCGTGGAAAAGTGTACCCTCTATAATTAAGGTACGTTCTGAACATCGGTAACTAGGTCACCATTGTTGTTCTTACAGGAGTCCGCCCTGGTCTTGAAACCTTCCTTAAGTCGCCTAACTCTCTGGTAAAATTTTCGGGAATTCTTCATGTCGGCCAGCGTTTCAAGCTCTCCCCACTCACGTAATTCGGCCTCTCTCTTCTTATTGCGGCAAATACGTCTCGCTTCCCTCTTCAGATACCTATAGCCGCCCCACATAGCGCGCGTTGCGCCCGATCGCAGCGTGGCCCTGTAGGCGGCATCTTTTTTCTCTGCAGCTTCCTGACACTCCTCATCGTACCAGTTGTTCTTTCGGGCTCGCTGAAATCCGACTACTTCTTCGGCGGCGGTACTTAATGAGCGAGAGATGTGGTTCCACTGCTCGCATATGTCGGTTTGTTGAAGAGTGCTCTCTGAGAGCAGGTGTGAGAGTCGAGTAGCGAAAGCGCTGGCTGTCTGTTGTGATTGCAGCTTTTCGACGTTAAGCTTTCCTTGCATATTTGGGGGCAAATTTTTTGCTGTACAGAGGCGGGTGCGTATCTTGGCTGCGTCAAGATAGTGGTCCGAGTCGATGTTTGGCCCTCGGAGTGTACGTACGCCTATAACGCTGAAAGCATGCCTTCCGTCTATCACAACATGATCGATTTGGTTTCTCGTTTTTCGATCCGGAGACAGCCACGTAGCTTGATGGATCTTTTTATGCTTGAACCTAGTACTGCATACTACCATGTTTCGGGCCCCGGCGAAGTCGATCAGCCTCAATCCGTTGTCGGACGTTTCGTCGTGGAGGCTGAATTTTCCGACGGTGGTTCCAAAGATCCCTTCCTTGCCCACCCTGGCATTGAAGTCGCCAAGCACGATTTTGATATCATGACGGGGGAAGCGCTCGTACGTGCGCTCCAAGCGCTCATAGAAGAGATCCTTGGATGCCTCATCCTTCTCTTCCGTCGGGGCATGGGCGCAGATGAGCGAGATGTTGAAGAATCTCGCTTTGATGCGGATTGTGGCTAGACGCTCGTCCACCGGGGTGAACGACAGTACTCGGCGATGGAGTCTGTCTTCCACTACAAATCCAACTCCGAATTTGCGCTCCTTTACATGGCAGCTGTAGTAGACGTCGCAAGGCCCCAGACATTGTTTGCCTTGCCCCGTCCAACGCATTTCTTGGATGGCGGTGATGTCAGCTTTTGTCCTTACGAGGACATCAACCAGCCGGGCAGAGGCACCTTCCCCATTAAGGGTCCGGACATTCCAGGTGCATGCCCTCAAATCGTTGTCCTTTATCGATTGCCGTGGTCGTCATTAAAAGGGGGGTTCTCATCCGAGGCTTTGTATCTCTTTTTCATTGGAGCCTGTTTTGACGTGGTGGGTCCAAACCCAGCGCGCAATCCATTGTTGGGATGGGGGTGGTTTCGTAACCGAATACACATTTATAAGGTGGGCCACTTGCTACAAGATAGACACCCGCTTGCAGCCGCACCTACTGGTGAACAGACGCTGCAGACTTCAGTGAGCCCTTAA
>NW_016157541.1:28245-30006 GCF_001687245.7 Rhagoletis zephyria
ACCAAATACACGTTTATATAGCGAGCCGCTTGCTCCAAGCAGACACCCGCTTGCAGCCGCACCTACTGGTGAACAGACGCTGCAGACTTCAGTGACCCTTAAACCGAATAAGTCGGAGTGGCTCCACCAAAGCTCCCTCTCTTTCTGCCGTGACCCAAGGCTCCACTCGGATTGGTTACCGCATCTCGCACATGGGTTGCTCACGTTGCCCAGAGTGCGCGATCGAGGACGCAAGAGGCGGGATTGAGTATAGCCGTGCGACAGTAACTACATATTCAGCACAACGACTATACCCCATTGCACTCCAGCATGATAGCATGAACGCTCTTCGAAAATATATGTTTGAAAGTGCTAAATGTTGAATTTTAAATGCAGCAAAAATGCTGCATTAGCCTACTCATAAACGTAGTATGTCACAATTGTATATCACTCGAACACAAAGTACGTTGTAGTGCTATTCAAAATCTTTATTTTTTTAATTTGAGCCATGGAAGAGGTCTCTAGGCCGTCTGAGAGCAGTTCCAGGGGATTCTTTCGAAATTTAAAACTCATCTAACAGGGCATAGAAAATAGAAAAACTCTGGACAATTTTACGCTGTTGCAACAACATCAGTTAAATGCAAGCACAGTGAAATGCCACATTGGGACTTAGTTGAGCAAATAAGGCACTTCCATAAATTCTAGCTTAGAAATAAGACTTGCCTTGAGGTTTATTTGCTTGCAGAAAAACAAAAAAACTCAAAATAAAGTTTACTGCAAAAAAAAGTTTACTGAAGTTGTATTGAAATTGTCTGTTTTGCTGATTTTCACTTTAAAGTTCTAAAAATTTTATATTTTATACAGTAAAAAGGTGTAATTTCACCTCGAGATCGGTAATTGGTACATACTTTCATTCTTTTCTACAAACTATCGTGAAAGGAAACAGACCTACTGTGAAAACAGCTGATTCGAATATCGGTTTTGCTGGTGTTCGAAAAATCTAAAAAACGATAGAATTTTGCAACACCAAATGAAACAGGTATCGGTTTTCATTTCCGAGTCGGATTCTGATTTCTTACATCCAATAACAATTAAAGGTTATTTACAAGATACAAAAAATAATGTAGTTTCAATTATCCACTTTTTTATTAAAAAATCGGATATTTGACAATATTTCGTATGCAAATATTTCGAAAAGGCTGTCAAATTGAGAAATTTTAGAAAACAGTTGCATGAGCAGTCACTAGTGCAGCACGAGCAAGTTGAAATATATTTCCGCAATCGATTTGCGCGCTTTGGGTTGCAGTCACACCTTGCAACTTTCATTTCTGAAACTGATTTCCGAAAAGTGACAGAAAGGTCTTTCTGGGGTAATTCTCTAGGGTGGGGTAACAACCCCTAAAAAAGGTGCGGAAAAGTCGGGAGGGGTACCAAACGACGCGTTTCGGCCCCCCTAATAACAATCCGGAGGGGGGGTACTAATATTATTAACCATTTAAAAGTTATGAACAAAAAACTTTTGTTAAATTTCGTTGTTTTCTATGGGCAATTACACCAACAAAGATTCACTAAATCACCTGTTCTCACTTTTTAAACACTATTAAAATGGTAATTCTCTAGGAGGGGGTAACAACCCCTAAAAAAGGGGCGTAAAAGTCGGGAGGGGTACCAAACGGCGCGTTTCGGCCCCCCTAATAACAATCCGGAGGGGGGGAGGTAATATTATTAACCATTTAAAAGTTATGAACAAAAAACTTTTGTTAAATTTCGTTGTTTTCTATG
>NW_016157541.1:34394-65344 GCF_001687245.7 Rhagoletis zephyria
TTGTGCTTACTTTTGTTTTTAAATACTCTTCAAAACTGTGATAAAACTGAGGAAATGGAGCAAGGTATGGTTCCAACGGGGAGCATATAGGATCAAATGTGTCCGCGCTAATAACCACTAGGGAGCATAGATGCGAAAGTAAAACATTGAGTTCATTAAAAATCTTCATTGGGTCTGCATTATTGCTTTCGAACAACTTGTTTACTTTTTGCACCTGAAAATTAGGCAAATAGTAAAATCGGCTAAAAACGGCTAACTTTTTTTTACAAACCGGCTAACAAATCGGCTGCCGGCTAGATCGAATTTTCTCCGGCTAGTTGCTATCAAAACCGGCTAAATCTAGCCGGAAAACGGCTAAAATGGCAACGCTGGTTATGCAAATAATCAACCCCGCCGCCGACAGAAAACTGTGCCATAGGGATGTAGGCAAAATATCGCTGCATCGAAAATATCGATGTTTTGGTTCGATGCATCGTTACCGCAGAACTCCACAGGCAAACACCGATGGCCTACCAACTGTCATTTTGACGAGCAATGTGATTGCAAGTTTTTGTGTGTGGGCACTTTGATGTCTTGAAATAAGCATTTGCCGCATGACGCCACCAGACAACATTCTCTCAATTTCGGTGTTTAAAAACATTGAAATCTTTAAAAAACTTGCTGAATAATTTCCTAAAACGTAATCATAAATAATCCAATAAGGAACAGACTTTTATTTTGATTTAATATAAAAATTTCATCGATGTTACCACCAGCACGCTTTCTTTCAAATGAAAATATGGCTGTCAAACTATCGAATTGCCTGCAATAGATGTCAAGCCATAAGCGCTGACATATATTGCACCACATGAGAAATAGGCGGTCTCCATTGGAATTATATTTTGTGACATAGTTTTCACGACATCAGTGCTTTCCTGTGGAGACAAGGCCTAAATTTTCCACTTTATGTATAAGTGGTCGATATATCGGTGCATCGATGTATTTTGAAAACTGTCATCTCTAGTACATTGAATCGTCATTGCAGTTTTACTTTTAGCAAATGGCTCCAAAAAGTTCCGTTAGAAAAATAATTAGCTCAGTTGCAGTAATTTATTTCAAATTTTATTCAGTTGTGCTAATAACATATTTTGTTGTGAAACATTATCTGAGAAATCCTATGCAAACCGATGCATCGATGTATGCCCTTCGAAGCACATTTCGATGTACATTTCGATGCATCGAATCAAAGAAAAACATCAATGGCGCATATTCATAGTCATATTTAGTACTCAACTAAGTCGAAACTATTCTAAGGGCCGGTTACTCAATGTCTGGTTAACACTAATCTGCGTTTAAACATCGTTATCGACGTCTACGACTCCATGCATATAGCACGGTTTCGATAACGTCGATAACAATGTTTAACCGCCGATTAGTGATAACCAGACATTGAGTAACGGGCCCTAAGTCACAACTAAAGCTGTTCATAGTCGCCTTAGTTTCGACTTTTCTGGCTAAGTACCATTTTAAAATTTAGTTTCGGCTGCAGCTGCAACTAAGTCGTAACTAGAAAGAAGTATTTTATCAAATTAAGGGAACGAAATACGTAAAAATTAGGTTGGTAGAGGGTGATTTTGTTAATATTGAATAATCTCCCATTAAAATTTACAAAGATCGATCCATTTTAATCGGAAGATAAAATTAAATGCGTATTACAATTCGAATAAAGCTACATCACAATTTTATAATTGGAATAATTTAGATATATTCTCAAATAATCAGTCAGTTTCACGCTAGTTCTTTTAAAGTAAATTTGTGCATAACATTTAGATATCTACTATTTGTATGTTTCACAGCATGCTTTCGATAAACATCGACTTCACATCACTGCGGTTGTTCTGGCTATTTCACACAATTAACAAGAAAATGATACCTTATTCTTTTGCATAATCATGCAATGAAAATAAAAATTACATAGACGGGTGATCAAACTTGACATTATTTAATAAAAATGAAATTTTTCCAAAATATCGAAAAATCGATANTGATACCTTATTCTTTTGCATAATCATGCAATGAAAATAAAAATTACATAGACGGGTGATCAAACTTGACATTATTTAATAAAAATGAAATTTTTCCAAAATATCGAAAAATCGATATCACACTCGTTTTGCTATATCGTAAACTAAGTCGAAACTACTTAGTAGAAGTCTGAAATGCGACTATGTATAGAGGTAAATTTTAAGTTGGTTTTTAAATTTAAGTTGCAACTATGTTAGTTTCGACTTAGTTACTGGACTATGAATACGCGCCAATGTATTTTTGCCACTGAAATCCCTACTATGCCAAAAGTATGTTAGTGATGAACATAGCATTGCAATAATCGATTATTTGTCCCCTCAAACAGAGTTAGGGCCAGTTTTTCAGTGCCTGTTTAATACGATTGGGGTGTTCACAGTTCGTTCCGAATTGTATCTCAAAATGTAGACGTCTACATTATGAGATATGTTTAGCATCAAGCTGTGAGCACTCCTTTCTAGCAGTCGTTTCAAAATCGTCGCAAAACTTTACTGATCTGGAAAATTTCTTCTTTGCGTCCATTTTTTAAATGTCGCCTTTCGATTTTGGTTCTGAAATTTTTAATTGTTTAACTTAATTAGCAATTGCTAATATTTGTTCTCTATTTTCCTTGATTTGTTTGTTTTCATCAGCCATTGCGCTCAAATCAAATGCAAATAGGTAAACCGTCCCCAATAAACAAAAAAAAATTTGATTGGTATTGCCATAATGCAACCCTGCTGCGAGGTTGCAAAATGTAGACACGTAAAAAACATACCTTTGAGTGTGACAAAATGTAGACGGCGTCGTTTTCCAATTTTGTATGTGAAACAACAACACCACAGATTTTACGGTTAGAAAACGTCTTAAAATGTAGATGTCTACATTTTAAGACACTATTTGGAACGAACGGTTAACACCCTAGATGTTTCCACGCTTCGTAATTCGCTCTCGTAAGTAATTCGCTAAGTAATTCGTGAATTACCCTGTTTCCACGCCACACACATTATTGCCATATCTAAACAAAATCGTCAGCGTTGTCTGAGCGGTTGGAAAATTCGATTTTGACAGGGCGTTAGGCATGGAAGTTGGCTGCAGAAAACGGCGAAACTTGCATTTTCGTGTTACACACAAACAAACCTATGCTTATTGTTGGTGTTATTTCTGCATTTGACGTAGCGTTGACGCTATTGTTTAGGTATGGCACTTCGGCGCTAACGCTAGGCGTCAGAAACCGATCCGCCCAACGCTTTTGTTTAGGTATGGCAGTAAGTAATTCGTTTGACAGCTCTACTTCTTGTTCTTGTTCTTCGCTATTTATTATTATTTTTGTGTACTGCGAATATCGATGATGGAGCAAAAATTTAGGTAATCATCAAAGATTTTAATTTATATAGAGAATATTTATTAATTAATATTCCAGCAACTAGAAAAAGTGCAAATGGGACCAGGCCAGTGAAAATTTCGATATATTTCCGGTCATTCGCATGATAATTCGATCTGAATTACCAAGAAATGAGGTGATTCGCTCTCAAAATTTTGTATGGCGAATTACGTAATTCGAAGGGTAATTGGATGGCGAATGACGAATAGGAGAGCGAATTACGAAACGTGGAAACGTGGTATAAACTTAGATTAAGGGCCGGTTACTCAATGTCTGGTTAACACTAATCTGCGGTTAAACATCGTTATCGACGTTACCGACTCCCTGTTATATGCATGGAGTCGACGACGTCGGTAACGATGTTTAACCGCAGATTAGTGTTAACCAGGCATTGAGTAACCGGCCCTATGTAAACTGAACCGAATCACGTGGTTCGCTCTCTCAATTATGATTGGCGAATCAACCTGTTTACACGCCACATTCGTGATTCACTTCGCATCTCTCTGCTTCTTGTTCTTTGCTTTTGCTTAATGTTTAATGTGCTGTTTATTGTGCATTTCAACGGTGGAGAAAAAATTTGCAGTGGTTAATTTGCTAAATCAATAGCTTTAACGAATCTAGCTATTTTTTCAATGTTTGTGCTGGTGGGGATATGTGGGGTCTAGGTTAGGTTAGAATGGTGGCGGAAAACTATTACGCCCAAGTAGCAGCTGAGTGCCATTTTGATACCATATACCTCGAATGAGTATGTTAGAACCAGCCGGCGTGTTTGATGAAGTTGAGTATGTGAACTCATATGCTCCTAGCATGGTATTTCTGCTCCTCATTAGAGCTGGACATTTGCAAAGCAGGTGTTCTACTGTTTCCTGCTCGTTCTCATCTCTGCAGCTTCTACAGAAGTCGTTGTAGGCGATACCCAGCCTTCTCGANGTAACGATGTTTAACCGCAGATTAGTGTTAACCAGGCATTGAGTAACCGGCCCTATGTAAACTGAACCGAATCACGTGGTTCGCTCTCTCAATTATGATTGGCGAATCAACCTGTTTACACGCCACATTCGTGATTCACTTCGCATCTCTCTGCTTCTTGTTCTTTGCTTTTGCTTAATGTTTAATGTGCTGTTTATTGTGCATTTCAACGGTGGAGAAAAAATTTGCAGTGGTTAATTTGCTAAATCAATAGCTTTAACGAATCTAGCTATTTTTTCAATGTTTGTGCTGGTGGGGATATGTGGGGTCTAGGTTAGGTTAGAATGGTGGCGGAAAACTATTACGCCCAAGTAGCAGCTGAGTGCCATTTTGATACCATATACCTCGAATGAGTATGTTAGAACCAGCCGGCGTGTTTGATGAAGTTGAGTATGTGAACTCATATGCTCCTAGCATGGTATTTCTGCTCCTCATTAGAGCTGGACATTTGCAAAGCAGGTGTTCTACTGTTTCCTGCTCGTTCTCATCTCTGCAGCTTCTACAGAAGTCGTTGTAGGCGATACCCAGCCTTCTCGAGTGGGTACCAATCGGCTAATGCCCAGTAAGAGTCGCAACAAGCCTAGCAACGTCAGATCTGGGTTTCCTTAGTAGGTTGTGTGTTCTTTCAGGGCTGTACGCAGGCCACAATAGTTTGGCCTGCCACGGTGCGCCATCTTTGATCCGATTTCCGGAGATTGTGGAGAAATGTGTCTTTATATAAGGTTCCAATTGGGGGTGAGATCCGGTCCTCGATCGACACCAATGTGGAACCCTCTCTGGGTAACTCTTCTGCAGCCTCGTGTCCGGGAATGTTGCTATGACCAGGGACCCAAACTAAAACTAGATCGAGTTGACGACTTACTGTATTTAACAGCGTCCTACACTCCTTGATTAGTTTCGACCTTGTTGTAAAAGAAGCTAAGGCCTTAATGGCCGCCTGGCTATCTGAGAAAATGGCAACTCGCTCGCCGTGACGCAATCCACAACGTTCTAAGAGACGGCATGCTTCGGCTATAGCGAATACTTCTGCCTGGAAGACACTCACGAAATCGGGCAGATGAATTGATCTTTTTACTCCCAGTGACTCAGAGTAAATACCTGCTCCAACTCCGCGTTCCATTTTGGAGCCATCGTTGTACATATGATGTGTCCAGGTAGAGATATCAAGTTCCCCATCCCAGTCGGCTCTCGACGGAAGAATGGCCCCGAAAGGCCTGTGAAACTCCCAGGTCGAATTTAATCGATTGCCAGCCTCAACTTAGGTGGCAAACAGGAAATTATACTGCTATGCCACCATACCAAAGAACCGTAGCATAAGATCGGACGTACAACCGCTGTGTACATCCAGAGTACAAATTTTGGATTGAGACCCCCCTTCCCAAAAAGCCGCTTACAGGAGTAGTAGGCAATGCCCGCTTTCTTTACTCTCTCTTCAATATTTATTTTCCAACTTAGCTTAGGATCCAATATGACTCCCAGATACTTCGCTTGTTTAGATAATCGCAGCATTTGTCCATTTAGCTTTGGCAATTCAAAACTTGGGACCTTATTTTTTGTCGTAAAGAGCATTAATTCTGTTTTCTCTAGGTTCACTCTAAGGCCACATTGCTCGGCCCACCGGCTAAGCTTTGCTAGAGTACCCTCCATGATGTTACTCACCACAGATGGAAATAACCCGGTTATTAAAATCACTACATCGTCAGCGTAGGCCACTACCTTTACTCCTCCCTGGTTGAGCTTGAGTAGTACTGAGTTGTTAGTGCTGAGCCATAAAATAGGAGAGATCACTCCCCCTTGAGCAGTGTCCCTACTAACGTTTCTTGTTAATGTATAGCTACCAAGTTCAGCTGAAATCGTTCTGCTGCGAAGTATCGCCATTAGCCACGCGCTAATAGACTCCTCGACGCCTAGCTCGTCAAGGGATTTTTGGATAGCTTCTACCCTAACATTGTTAAAGGCTCTTTCTATGTCGAGGAAGGCTGCCAGAGTGAATTGCTTAAATTCGAGTGAGCTCTCGACGGTTCTAACGACCTCATGGAGCGCCGTCTCCGTGGATCGTCCCCGCAAATATGCATGCTGCGCTTCAGACATGCCGTTGCCGTGGAAAAACTCCCGGACGTGCGCGTCCAGAACCCTCTCGAACGTTGGGAGAACAAAGGAAGTTAAGCTAATAGGTCGAAAATCTTTGGCGTAGACGTGCCCTCGCCTTCCAGGTTTTGGGATAAAAACCACTTTTACTCACCTCCACGACAGAGGGACGTAGTTAAGGGTTATGCATCCTTTGAAAATGGACAAAAGCCATGGCATAATAGCATCCTCCACAGTTTGCAACATGATAGGTATGATGCCATCTGGCTCCGGGCTTTTGTAAGGCGAGAAGGACTTCAACGCCCATGATATTTTGGGATTTGTGAAAATTGAGTCTGCTATGTGCTGAGCTCCGGCATACCTTCTTGGAATGNCGCTTCGTCAGAATTACCCGGAAAATTAGTGTTGACAAGCAACCTGAGTGAGTCTTCCACAGACTCTGTGGGTACATCACCCGCACTGCGAAGGAGTGACGGACAGGAGTAGTCCTTCGTCAATAGCCTGCTCAGCCTGACCGTGTCCTTCATACTCTCCAATGTCTCGCAGTGGCTCTCCCATGCTGCTTTTTTGAGCGCCGAATCTCACTTTTATACTTTTTCATAATGTCTTGGTATGGCTTCCAAGATTTAGATTTGTAACAGGAGTTGAACATTTTCCTAGTTTCTTTCCTTAGTCTAGATAAGTGACTATTTCACCAAGGTGGATATGGCTTCCTTGAATATCGTAGCGGGCAAGCCCTGTTCATTGAATTCCGAAGTGTGGTCTCGACGACTCTCAGATTGGCCTCAATCTTGCTGATGGAGCTCACCAGTGGGCTAGGAGCCAAACTAAGCTTCTCCCGAGCCAGACGATCGAATTCAATCCAGTTAGTTTTCCTAGGGTTGCGATATGATTTGATTACTTTTTTAATAATATTGTNTGTACTACCTTGCTCATTTTTATTAAATGCTAGTGGTGTTCGGGCCGACCAGATTACTGGCTTCCTCGGCCACCTCCATCTGCACCGTATCCTCACTGCAAATAGGGTCTGGTGACGGTTCCCCGTCCTTTATTGACTCCGGGGGCGGTTCTTCGCCTTCGTTGTCGTCGTCGGGTTCTCTGCCCCGGAAGATTTTCACTTTGGCGTGTCTCACGCAGAAGTGGATTCTGCAGCCTAGCTCCTCTAGGACCTTTTCTGATTCCTCAGTGATGAGGAACAGCACGGTTTGGCTACTGCTTTTACGTCCTCGAATTTCAGGACGCTCCAGTTAGTCATAGGGACACGGGGGTTCATAATGGCGATGTATTGTAAAAGTTTTGCCCTATCCATCCTCATGTTGGGCAACCAGATTCGGGCACGGGGTCTCTTCGCCGGGATAAGTTTGAGCTTCAAGCCCAACCAAGCATCGCTGATCTCAGTGATACTCCTGCGCAGGAATTCCTTGGAGAACTCGTCCTAGCATTGGATCACCCAACGACCTCTTATGACCTCCTCAGAATCCAACCGCGGTATCGGGCCCTCGGGGTTGGCTAGGGTACTCTCCATCGCCAAACCCGAAAGCCGGACCTCGATCTCTGGCCATTTTTCGAGGACTGGTTTGCCGCAGTTAGACGACTCGTCCGTCTATAAGTGCGACACTCACGTGGTCCTTCACTATATCGCTGTACTTCAGCGGGCCTTGCGCTACGGGTTGGGATACGCCACTCGCATCCTTGCTTCTCTTCGGAGCGTTAGAGGTGTCGTCTCGCGATCGATTGCGTTTGTTCGTCTTGCCCGCCTCCACGCGGGACTTAGCAGCTACCAGATAGTACCAAAGGCGGCAACGATAGCCTCGTATTTTTTCCAGTCGTCAGTGTCGCGCACGTTCAGTATGCCCTCTTCCTGGTTCTGCGCAATCTTTTTCAGGATGAATTTGGCCTTCCTGTAGGTCTTGGCATTTACCGCTGTCGGTAGTGCAGACTTGGCCCCCGATGCCTGCGGTCTCGAGGTACTGGAGGCGGAAGGTGTAAATTTGGTGGATATAGGAGTCGCCTTTCCTGATGGACGAATGTTCATCTGACGACTCGCCAGAGAGGAGCATGAGGCCTCAGGTACGCGACCTGCATTCTTGCGTTGACTCGCAGTTGCCGATGATGATGGTGCATCAATGTACCCCGCTGTCGACCCCCCAGTGCGTTGGCTCGCACTGGTTTTGTGGGTACGTGAGGGGCTGCGGTTGGGAGTACTATGGTTGGTACTGCCTGAGACCGACTCCGCCTTCGTCTCCTGACTGGAGCGAAGCAGAGCGTCCTCGTCGATTTGGGATTTGGGGGAGTAAGGAAGGTCCGAGACTTCGGCTATTTTAGACATAACATTATTCATAATCGTCCACTTTACTCTACAAGGAGCGTGCGGCGGACTCGAGGTGTGGTGGGGTGGAAACGACCAGTCGACCAGGGTAGCGCCCCTTTTCCTTGGCAAGGCCACCGTTACTACAGGAGGCGGCCCGGTGTCGAGTAGGCTCCGTAAGAATACAGCCTAGAAAATTTACCCTCCCCCGGCTGCAAACTAACCCAATAGGCACGGACCGCGTAACACCCTGGATTAGGGGGGATGAAAAGGATAGGGAGTGGAAGGGTAAAGCGATAGGTTGGGAAGAGGGAAAGGGTTTGTCGGTGCGGTGATCTCCGCATGGGAATCCGAGGGGATTCAACTCCGTATGAGACTTCCCTCTTAGTTCATGATGATAAGGAAGTCCCGGTTAAGGACAACAATATCAACACTTAAGCCCCATCCCACGCCAAGGAGACCAACACTGATGGGGTCTACATGAACCAATTAGAACAGATCTGACCAGTTGAGAAGCAGCCATTTGTATTAGCAATTGAGAAAAAAGTGTGTGACGTTCGTAATTTTGAGGTTTGCTATTTCTGTTTTGCTTCTTTCTTTATATGTATTTTGTCGGTGTTTTATTTCAGTGATTTTTAGCGATTTTCAATAAATTTTTTGTGCAAATGTAATTAAAATGAAGTGCGCGGTGATTGTTTGCAAACACGTACAAAAATAATAAATTGGTTAGCACAAACATGTGCTACGAAATTGCTTGAATTTTTTTCTTTATGCTTCGTCTTCATATTCTTTGTTTACTTTTCAAATAAAATAACATGGCGCCGAAATTACAAACGTCAGCAAGAAAATTACTTTTTTCTTTTGCTTCATCTTGTCAGATCTTGTGTAGTTGGATCATGTGTGGTCTATGTGTTTTGACAGCCGTTATCGATAAAAATTAGAGAAGACAACGATTTGTTCTTGATTCGCATGTTGATTGGATCTGAATCACCTACGAATGAAGTGATTCGCTCTCAAAATTTTGTATGGCAAATTACGTGATTCGGTTCGGAATTGGGGCGCCAATCACGAATGAGAGCGAATTACGAATGGGAGAGCGAATCACTTGGCGTGGAAACATCGTTTAAATTGAACAGATGGATGACATTTGATTGGCTGATTTTAGTTTAAACCAGCCAGATCTGGCGTGTAAACTTAGTTTAAACCACGGCCGTGCACTGAATTACTGGCCCTTAAAGTGTGTTTGCATTGTTCAACTTTGCGTTCAACATTTGCGTTCAACTCAGCGCAGGGTTGCACGAAAAAAAGTTGAATGGCTAAAAATATCAAAATATGAAAAAATATCAAAATATTCGCCATAAAAAGGTGTTTGCATTGTTCAACTTTGCATTCAACTTTTGGTTGAATGGCCTTTCAACTAATCGCTTTCAACAAAGTTGGTCGCCAGCCAACATTTAGCCATTCAACTTTTTTTTCGTGCAACCCTGCGTTGAGTTGAACGCAATTGTTGAACGCAAAGTTGAATAATGCAAACACTGCTTTAGGGGCGCATTCAGTATAGGTAGACATATGTACATACATCCAACCCATGGTACAATAAAAACAAGTAGAAGCCAATTTGACGTGAAACCTACAAAAGTGAAAGTTTTCGGGAGAGTAAAAAGAAAAATAAGCGTGGGTAAGGAAAAATAAAAAATAAAATTTCACTGGTTGACGTTTTTAAGTAAATTTAAATTTTATTTTGTTTATTTATTTTCTTTAGTTAAAATTTGTTAATTTGTATGTTGTTTTCTGTTTTTGATTTATAAGTTGCAGTGTTGTGGAGGTACTTTCCGGTCATAGGAACAGCACTTGGCATCAAACGTACCTTTCCTGTACCTCCCGGTGCATTTGTGAAATCTGCTGCTTTAGATGTTTAACGCACAGCAAGGCATTTCGTTGCAGCTCTGCCCCGCAGCTGCTTTCGCGACGCTCCTTACGCGAAGGACATTGAGGCGCGTTAAAAAAAATTAGTGGTGTTTTAGTGCTTTATATTTAACACCACATAAAAAATNGAGTCGTCTCCCTATTGCATATAGATAGCTTAGTGCTAATGATAAAATCAAAGAGTAACTCACCCCTTTCGTTCGTTTCACCGCTGGAGTTGCCAGATTCCTAAAAAAATATCTTATTAAAATACGCAATTTTAGTCAAAAATACATTTAGTTTTATTTCAAATATGTGTAACCCTGATATTTACCGTTTGACAATTTGCGTTGAAGTTTGTGCTTTCTTCTGCGTCTTTGAGTTTATTTAAATTATTAAAGATTTAAGTGCGCTGTTGATTGCAAAAATTACACTGAAAAAGGTAATTTAGGTTTTACCGTATGTTTAAAGATGAATTGCAATTTCGGTAGCGAAATTTTGCCAATGTTATAAACGCTTTTTATTTAAAACTGCTCGAGTGTGTTCTGCTCACTTTCAAGAATAAAATCACCAGCAAATTTCAATTTGCAGTCGATTTACATTTCAGTTGTCACTATTATTATGTTAATACGGTTTCACGTGAAGTTATAACATTTTATGTTGTTATAATAAGCTTTGCCACGATTTTATATCATAAATGCCCATTTGATTAGGATTCCTAAAATATGCTATACGGCAGCTATATTTTCTGCGTTTTGTGTACTCTCCTTCTTGGTAAAATATTTCAGCCAATCAGAACTCACTTCGCAACTACGTCATTGGAGGAAAACAAATTTTTGACAGCACCATGTCGTAACCTTCTATTCTATGAACCTTGGCTGCACATGTACATGTATACGTATGTACTTGACAGCATGTGGCTAAGCGCATTAAAAGGTGTTCGCACAAGGCGATTTTGCGTTCAACTTTTGCTTTCACACTGCATGGTTGCACGAAAAAAACTTGAATGGCTAAATGTTGGCTGGCGACCAACTTTGTTGAAAGCGATTAGTTGAAAGGCCGTTCAACCAAAAGTAGAATGCAAAGTTGAACAATGCAAACGCCTTTTTATGGCGAATATTTTGATATCTTTTTATATTTTGATATTTTTAGCCATTCAGTTTTTTTTTCGTGCAACACTACGTGAGTTGAACGCAAAAGTTGCCTGAAAAATCGCTACGTGCGAAAGCCCTATTAATAAGACAGCGCCTTGACGTGGCTGCAGCAAAAGTTGAGAGATTTCCTCTTAAAACTTCAGGTTGTTCGTCTTTCTTCTCTTGTATAAATTCGCCGTGGATCTCCTCTTTCGTAGAGAAGAGTCGATATTGTATTGATGACACTTATTTTGTATCATGTGTATGAACAGTAACAAAAAAAAAAGAGTGTGGTGGACGGCATTTTTAAAACAGATAAACCAATTAAATTTTAATAACTATAAACTACTAAAATTTTGCTTCTATTTTTGTAAATATTTTTGTTAAAAAGTTAGAAAGTTGCGTGATTCTGCTCATGTTGAAACCGTGGAACAATTGACTGAGATTATTACATTCCTGAATTATTCCCAACTCAGCACGAGGCTCATCAAGAAGAGGGATTCAAAAATTTGATGAATGTAGCTGTCAAATTGGTCACAACTACAGACATTTGAATTTAGTGCATTGATATTGTAAAGGTATTCTGTGTCATATGTACGACCAGTGAGAATTCTGTTTATTGGTTTTTTGAGCACTCAATGTGCATTTATGAAACCAAGTCTTTTTGGTACGTCTATTGAAAATTTCAGTAAATAGTGTGGCGAATACTGCGGCAACACAAAGTGAACAACGAGAAATAAGCAGAATATTCGAAGAATGACGTAGAATGTTCCAAAATGGGCAAACGTCAAGTGGATGAACACTGCAAACAGCGAGAGAAAGAGAATGAGCGATGAACTTCAGAACGTTCTAGAGTTGCCATGAGTGTGAGTGCAGGTATATAAGGGCGCCACCAGACACCGGAGGAGTTAGTTACAAGTTAGCAAGCTAAAAGTAAAGTGAGTTGCACATAAGCAAGCTATAAGTTTAGTTGTGGTAACAAGTTTTGTAAAGCGTTGTAATTCCTTTAACTAGTATTTTAAAGTGTTTTTACTGTATTAGTGAGTAATGTAAAGTGTTTATTGTACAATAAAGTTATTTGTACTACAATTTGGTCATCGTGAGCATTTCTTTAACAATCCAGCGATACGAGCCGGAATATATATATCCCTCAAGGTTTCGAGGATAATCGTAACAATAGATTGGGCTTACTTCTAGAGTACTCTAAAACTCTCTCATACCAGCAATTTATTTGATTGTTAATTAGTCTAAGGGCTTCGTCTACCGAGAGTTTTACTTTCATCCCCACCCACTGCATTTCTTGCAAGCTGATCAGCTTTTTCATTACCCGGTATTCCTTTGTGACTCGGCGTCCACATAATTACAATCCTTTCAAATCATGCTTCCTTTATCACCTTGTGTATCTTATAAATGAAAGGATTGTTGGTGTTCTCCTTAACCAGCAGCTGGCAAGCAATTAAACTATCCGTGAAAATCATAATTTTATTTACGGAGTTATTCTTTGCAATTCCTAGCGCTCTGCAAATAGCTACCATTTCACCGAAACATGACGATGTTTTACAATTGAGCTTGAAGGAAAATTCTTTTCTATCAGTGTGGCAAAAGATCCCGAAGCCAGTGGCACTAGTGCCAACCCACGCATCCGTATAAAAAATTGGGAAATTTGCTTTCTCATAGTCATTCATTATGTCTGCATAAATTGCTCTTGTACATTCAGAGGCTAGATTTTCTTTTTTATCAGGCAGTGTCTTGGTGACTACATTGAGATTAGGAGATGAAATATCTTCATTTATAATATCTACGCTTATCTAAACTCCCTGTAAACTAAGCTATAGGTGGATTTGACATCAGGATATTTAATTAACGATTCTTTCAGGACCCTGTTTGCTACTATATTGTTTATAAGTTCCTTCGCCGGTAACCATTTCGCTCTATCTTCAGGGGGAAGCTCATTGGCCAAAGTATAGATCAAAATTATGGGAGTAGCAGGTGTCAGCCCCAGGTACCTCCTCAAAAAGCTGTTCTGGTACGTTCTGATTTTATTATTCGTGGTGATTGCACAGTAAGCCGTTGAGGGCCTGCAGTAGTCAATCTTACTCCTAACAACTGCTTTATAGTAGTTCAATGCAACCTGTGGACGCAGGCCTTGTATATCTTCCAAAAAATTTAATAGATTTTACCTGTTAAATACTTGTTCCCTGGCATTCTATCTGAAATGCTGATCGGTTCCCTTTGCACAAGTACATAAATTTAGTCTTCTCAGGATTGGAAGATAAATTGATTTCACTACCCGAGAAGAACTCCATCTTGCTTTGTAGGTTTTCAACCATTATGTCAATGTTTTTCGAGTAAGATACTATAATAAAATCGTCCGCAAATTGATAAATCAACGTGTTATTTATTATCTTGTATGGAGTGGAGCCTCTTTGTGTATAAATTAAACAATAGAGGTGATAGACAACTGCCCTACGGCAAACCATCCTGTGTTTCTACTGTTTCTTTTCCTAGCTGAAGTGTTCTTTTAGATAGGAGATTGGTAATCCATACCACATATGACTCAGGTACACATGCTTCCAACATGTCACTTTTAAGTTGACTGTCCTTGACACAATTGTACGCATTACTAATGTCGGTTGTACAAAGAGTGACTTAATACCCTTGACTTTTAAGTGTACCTACTTCATGTAACAACTGGTTTATGCACATTGTCGCGGATCTTTTACGTCTATATGCAAAGGAATTACTAAGTAAAATGTTATTATCTTCTAATAAGGTTGAAATTCTATCCCTGATGCAGAGATTGATGCATTTGAGAAAAACGGGGATCAGAGCTATCGGCCTAAAATTTGCAATATCATTCAAGTCTTTGTTTTTCTTTGGGATCGAAGAGTTTGCCATCTCTCTGGAATTTGATTCGAGAGGAATGCATTATTCAAAACTGTCCTTATATTATGTAAAGCTTGATCAGACAACGCCCTGAGCATCTGATACGTAATGCGATCCACTCCACCCGCTGAATTTCGGCGCTTGGACTGAAGAACTCACGATAATTCTTCAAAAGAAATAGAAATTGATCTGCAGGATAGACTTCTTCATTAATAGGAAAACGTACATTGGACGGTGAAACTTGATCCTTCAAGAGCAATAAAAAGTTCTTGTCATTATCCTGGGACCACATAAACTTTTTGAAATCTTTAAAATCCCCCCTCATCGCCTTAACAAATCTCCACGCTTCCCTTGTTGTCGGCGCCTGATTAAGCTCATAAATTTTGTTCTCAAAACTTGCTTTTTTTGCTTCTTTTTCTCTTTTCTTCCAGTCCTTACGTACTTCCGTAAAATGGTCAAAGTTCTGGGCGGAAGGAGCTTCTTTGCACTTTTTGAATGCGATTCTTAGAAAACGATAAGCACGAGTCAGGGAATCAATCCACCAGCATTTTGGAGTTCTTTTTCCACCAAGAACTTAAGTGGCCGCCTCCATTTCCTCGCCAAATTTGTTATGAATCTCATCAACATTGGGCTCATAATTTACTTCCTTTAGATTTTTTAAAAGTTTATTCTTGGAACAAAATTTACTAGAGATAAGTGCTACAGACACAGAGTCAATAAGGATTGGTAGGTGATGACTACCACCAATCCTCACCGGATCAACCCTCCACTTAAACACGAGATTACAGTTGGTAAACGACAAATCTAGAACGAATCCGCTCAAAGAGCCTATTACATTTTGAAAGGTGAAAGTTCCATTATTTAGGATTGTAAAATTCGATTCAGCCACACAACTGTGTGGAAGACCCCCAAGTTCTTGCTCTGGCATTAAAATCGCCCAGCAGTAACACATTTTCCAGATTTTCTAGGTATGAGATCAATTTGTTCATGTCTTCTCTAAAGGGAGCAGTGGCGATGCTGTGAGGAAAGTATACCGCACACAACGTCAGATTCGGTTTGCAATTTTTTGTTTTAACAATAAGTATATCAAAATCCGTTTGAAATAGAAGTGTTTGAAATTTAATGTCTTTTTTGAGTATGATGGCCACACCTCCATACCCATCTGGCCTATTTTTTCAACTATATTATAACCTATAATCTTCCTATGTGTTATTTCATTTGGCGTGAAATCCTCATTCAAACATTCTACATCAATATTATTATGATTGATGTAAAATTCAATTGTATTTAAATTTGACTTTAACGATTGGCAGTTATATTGAAATATTCTCATTAAAACTTATGAAGTTGGGATTACGCAACCCCTGTTGACCAAATCAGCCTTTTCAGTAATTGTGATACGATCATAACTTTGTTTAATTTTTTGAATTTTTTCAAAAACGCTACCAAGTTGCTCACTGTTACTAACTTGCTGAAGAATTTGGAAAAGCTCCGAAATGAGTTTTTCCATTTGCGATACCTTTCCCTTCAAGTACTCAGGCTTTTCAAAAACTGGTTGGATCTGTTCCCTTTCTCTGACTACTCTCGGGATGCCCTTTGGACTTTTACCACCTGGTTGGGTAGTTAGCGGTCGTTTGAACACATAACTATATTTATTCTTAGTAAGCCTTTTGTTAACACTAACATCTCTATTTCTCAGATTAGTGTTTGCACCTGAAATCATTGGAAACTCTTCTTCATCTACTGCAAGCGCCTGGTATTGATTTTCCCTATCCGGAAAGTAATTTTGAATCGTCTCTCGCCTGGATATCTTTTTGGCAGCTTTTATGTAGTTGATCTCATGCTCTTTTTCCCACTGCTTACACTTCTTTTTCTCCCCCGAGACATGATCAGCACTCCCGCACAAAATGCACTTTTTGATACATGTTTGAATGTCGCATTCAGCGCCTCCACATTTGATACACCTTTTCTTCCTTTCTTTTACATGCCAATTGAGTATGGCCGAGTCTGCCACAATTTAGACATTGGCGAAGTGGTGGTATAAAGAAGTCAACCATTAGCTTTGTGTAATCTAGTACTATGGCATTTGGAATATCTTTACCGATGAACCCAATCTTAATTGTAGTTGTAGGAGTGAAACCGTTTTCACAGAGGAGATCGCATTGTTTTTGATTTCAGAGTCACTATAGGAGGTAGGGTGCCCCTAACTACCCCATATGTTTCTATAGCCGACCTAGGCACAAACGGATGCAGTCCAATACTCTTAACCTTGTCATTCAAAACAAAATTGTTTGCCGAAGCATATCTGAGAAAAACTACTTTGTATAGTGTTTTACCAATAGCACGTATTGAATCAAAATCTTTAATTTGCAGATGTTTGATTCTGCTATGCAGTGTCAAACCATTTCCGATTTTTTCATTACACATCTCCTTACACTGAGATGAGTCAACCAACACAAAATATACACCTGAGAAATTGTCTGGATATAATATCGTGTCACCCACTGTACTTTTGTGTTGTCCGTTTTCACCTGTTCTTTGTAAAGTCCTCTAGTACGTTTTCTTTCATTGTATTTGTAGTGTTGTCTTGCTCATTTACATTTGTATTTGCACGATTGTCTTGTCCGTTATCCGACGCCATAAAAGACGTCTCGTTAACCGTTGCGGTTCCGTTAACTTCAACGCTCATGAAAGAGTCGCAATTTTCAACGCCAGCAAACCTAACCTCACTGGAAGTACAGTTAACTATAATTTGGTCCAAATCTTGGCCTTTAAGGGACTTAAAAAGTTTTTACTCCCTATCTCTTTTGAGCCTCCTGCCTCTTACAAGGTTGGAGTTCACTAAGGTCTCAAAATCCTCGGCCGACGACGTCCTCGACATAGAAGTCGAAGACACCATGCCGGCTTGGTTTTCTTTGCTGCCGTAGGCGACAGCCTACCAAAAAATTTTAAAATTTACCACTCACAAAAAGTCAATTTTTTCCAATAGTAATAGGAGCAGAATCACTCACTTTACTTGGACTTCAAAATTAAAATTTCTAAAACGCCACTTTGGATGTAGAATCCTCCAAAAGTGGTGGCTCCACCTTCTTGTAAAAACCACTCACACCTTGTGTAGCAAACAAAAACTCTTGCACAAACAAGAAAACTGAACTGATTACTAACAGGCCAACCTAATATTACCGGCGTGAATTTTTCTACGCACGCACGCAAGTTTTTCACATTTGAGTAACCGAAATAAATTTGCGTGCGTGATTTTTCAGAGTTGCATTTGTGTCAAATTTCAGAAGTTGAGCAAAATTTGAGCATAAATGCAGAATAGCTTCGATTCTCAAATTTAAAAAAAAAACATATGGGGATCGATAGAGATTATTGAGGTGAGTATAACGGTATATTTCTTTTCTTGCGGAAACAACAATTACAAAAGTTATTAAGGATCAGAGTTCAAAATAAACAATTCTTTAAATCAAAATTCTTAAAAGCGAATGTATGGATTTTAAAAGTTTTGATCTCAATCGATAGGAAATTTAGTTCCCTTTAATTTGATGTACATACTTTATATATGCCTTGTTTAGTTTTCAAAAAATCGAATTAATGTACGCAGAAAGGAATTCCGCTTCTCTTCTGCGACAACACAGAAAAGAGAATTCTACTTAGGGAGGATTATATTTATATCAAATTAAAAGGAATACAATTTCCAATCAAATCCATGCATTCGTTTTAAAAAAATTTTGATCTAAAGAATTGTTTAATTGGAACTTTGACCCTTAACAACTTTTGTAGTTGTTGTTTCCGCAAAAAAATATACCGTTATGTTCAGCTCAATCCTCTCTATCGACCACAATATTAATTTTTTTTTTATTTGAGAATCGTAGCTATTCTGCATTTGTTCCAAAATTTTAATTCATAGTCGCGCCAAAATGTCAAATGAGCACAAACGTCAAATCGAGATGTCACGCAACACAAATCTTGGAATTTGAATTAGCTTTTTACGCACGCCGGTCAATTTCGGTTGGTCCCATACAAGTTGTATGTGCATGAGAAATGTTTGACAGTAAACTGCCGGCGTGCGTGAATATTAGGTTGGCCTGTAAATGAAAAGCACTTGATCGAAAAAGTTTATGGCATATGCCAGTGTTGCCACAGACAAATTTTTTTCCCTACCAAAACTTCCTACCAAAATCAACCAAAACCTACCAAAATTTTATTTAAGTTTTTAGTATTTTTTTAATGTCAAGTTTATTAAAAATGTAGATAACATAACATTTAGGAAAACTAAAACACAGCTAGTACAATAAAAACAAATTAACTACGTATAACAATTCATTTTACTGTACAGATTTACACAAATGTTTGTCTCTTTACACATACATATCGTCACTAGAGACGAATAAAGGCGCGCTAGTGTTTCGACGGCGAAAAAAGACGTATACAAAAATTTTACGAAAAAAGGCGCTTAATAAAAACTTAATAAAACCTAGTTGACGGCGAAGAAAGACGCGTAATCATAGATTTATACTTGACCAGCATTATTCGCCAAAAACTCTTTACGGAATGTACATACTATTACAACCGCAAACATAGTTGACCGCGAAAATAAGTTTACGCGTCCTTCTTTGCCGTCAAATATTTTAACGCGTATTTCTTTGCCGTCAACTATGTTAAGGGCCGGTTACTCAATGTCTGGTTAACACTAATCTCCGGTTAAACATAGTTATCGACGTTACCGACTCCCTGTTATATGCATGGAGTCGAAGTCGTCGATAACGATGTTTAACCACAGATTAGTGTTAACCAGACATTGAGTAACCGCCCCTAAGAGTCTTTCTTCGCTGAAGTTTTTTTATGCGCCTTTTTCGCGGTCAACTTTTGAGCTTGCGCCTTTATTCGTGTCTAGTGACGATATGTATTTTTATTATTATTATTACGTCGGGGACACGATTGAGAGAATACAAAGGTTGCGCCGATCTCGGACCGCTATTCCTCTTTTAACGAATTTGACAGGATCGTTGTTTGCATGACGTCATACTTGTGCAACTTGTTTACGTTTTCCTTGCAACATTTTTTCTTCTTCCATTCTTGCTCACGTTTTGGCATTTCTCTCTCGCAATTGCACCAGTGTGACGTCACACAAAAGTTATTCTCAAAAATCCTCTGTGATCGGCGCAATCTTGTATTCTATCATTATTGCGTCGGGGATACACGCGCTGCGACCTAAGAAGATCTATTGTGCTTAACCCAAATTGTAACCACTCCAAGCTTATTCACTTTGGAGGGCGCTATGTTTAAAATTTTGGATGAAGAAGACATTCGTTCCCGAATGTGTATCAGTCTGCTGTTTATGATACGTGGGCAGTCACATAGAATATGCTCTGGGGTTTCCTCCATAGGGATAGGGACCATGCAAGTGCATTTGGGCTCCACGCTTTGCGATACAGTCAGCTTTCGTTGCCTTCAAACCCTTCATGACCCGGAACCCACCACAGCGTTACGTTATTGTGAGCTTCCAAGTGGTTCGAAAAAGTTTTACAGCTTTCCACAAGCCTACTACCGTTTTAAAAGAGTCTAAGGCCTTTAACCTCCCTGACTATCCGACATAATATTTAATTTTTCCCCATTTGTCATTCTACACAGACTTCGATTGCGAAGACTTTCGCCTGAATATAGTTGTGTATGTGTAAATTGGCAAACTTTCTGGAATTTTGGTCCAAATACGCCTGTCCCAGTACTCTCGTCGTCCATCTTTGATCCGTCGATATACCATGCTTGGGACCTTTCGTCAATAATAGTTATTATCACTTAACAGCAGTCCCTTTCAGGAGGTATAACCTTGTAGGGTTTGTAGAAGGATAACTCGGGATTATCCAAGAATGGCTTTAGAACCTCCTAATGACCCCGAAGATCCCAAATTTTCTTGCTGATCATATTGGGCAGTCGTACGGCGCTGCAGCAGGCCTCTTTTTCAAACAGAATTGACAAAGGAGGAATGCCTGTAATGACACCGTTAGACAGGTGCCCATAGCTCCTGTAATGGCGACGCGGAAGTCGGTGCAGCTTGCTAAAGGTGGAACCCGCCTTTACTTGCGTAGCTTTTGGTCACCATATATATGTGACAACGGGTCTTACTACCATATTGAAACACAGATAGGTTAGTTTTGGTGATATTCCTCAAGTCTTACAATGAAGTCTCTGTCTGGTGGACAATGGTGGACTCCAACGGTGAAATATTCGTGTAAACAAGGTTGCTAAAATGTTTGGAAATACATATTTTATATTTTTCGCAAATAACTATTATTGTCGCGCAACCTACCAAAATCCAATCTAGCCTACCAACCTACCAAATGAAAAAAAACCTAAAAGTTTTGGTAGGAAAAGCTCATGTTTGGCAGCACAGGCATATGCGCCAAAACGATATACAAAAAAGTCACTTGCGCTAAGCTCGTCCACTCACACTCGAGGTTGCAAAAGGAATGTTCAATCACACTTTGTTGAATACATTTTGCTTGCATCCAACCTACGTTTATCGCTTTTTACAATTTTGTGAAGATTAAGGCTATCTGCACACTTGTCGTCCAATCATAGTTGCGTTATCGTCTCGCCATGAAATTTTGAGCCGATCACATGCATTTAAAAGAAGATCTNTCGATATACCATGCTTGGGACCTTTCGTCAATAATAGTTATTATCACTTAACAGCAGTCCCTTTCAGGAGGTATAACCTTGTAGGGTTTGTAGAAGGATAACTCGGGATTATCCAAGAATGGCTTTAGAACCTCCTAATGACCCCGAAGATCCCAAATTTTCTTGCTGATCATATTGGGCAGTCGTACGGCGCTGCAGCAGGCCTCTTTTTCAAACAGAATTGACAAAGGAGGAATGCCTGTAATGACACCGTTAGACAGGTGCCCATAGCTCCTGTAATGGCGACGCGGAAGTCGGTGCAGCTTGCTAAAGGTGGAACCCGCCTTTACTTGCGTAGCTTTTGGTCACCATATATATGTGACAACGGGTCTTACTACCATATTGAAACACAGATAGGTTAGTTTTGGTGATATTCCTCAAGTCTTACAATGAAGTCTCTGTCTGGTGGACAATGGTGGACTCCAACGGTGAAATATTCGTGTAAACAAGGTTGCTAAAATGTTTGGAAATACATATTTTATATTTTTCGCAAATAACTATTATTGTCGCGCAACCTACCAAAATCCAATCTAGCCTACCAACCTACCAAATGAAAAAAAACCTAAAAGTTTTGGTAGGAAAAGCTCATGTTTGGCAGCACAGGCATATGCGCCAAAACGATATACAAAAAAGTCACTTGCGCTAAGCTCGTCCACTCACACTCGAGGTTGCAAAAGGAATGTTCAATCACACTTTGTTGAATACATTTTGCTTGCATCCAACCTACGTTTATCGCTTTTTACAATTTTGTGAAGATTAAGGCTATCTGCACACTTGTCGTCCAATCATAGTTGCGTTATCGTCTCGCCATGAAATTTTGAGCCGATCACATGCATTTAAAAGAAGATCTGCAAATCGTAGAAAATGCAGAAACGGATAAGTACGGCACTGTCGTTTGCTAATCGTTGTGCACGCATTGTTTGTTTACATTTTATGGGCAAAAATTGGTGAAAAAGTTAATATTTGCCTTAAAGTTGTATAAAAATGAGTTTTTTTTGCATAAAATCTGTGGAAATTATTAAAAAGTGGATAATTCCAATAAATTCCATAAATGAGAGAGTTTTAACGATAATATATGACGAAATTGTAAAAAGTCTCTGCGTGCACAAAACACATTTCAGGAAAAGAAAAGAAGAGATATTACTGAAAAGTTATGTCTAGAATTGTTACAGCACAGTCCATATTTTAAAAATTACGGGTTTTTGTAAATATTTCGCGAAAATATCAACCAGAAAAACAGAAAATACCTGCTTCAAGTGAATTTTTAGACGCTAAATGAATTGAAATACCACGACCGAATGTGCGAAAGTGTAGTCGTCATGTAATCGTTGCATCATGATTGTGACGATGAAGCAACTATGATTGGACGACCAATGTGCAGAAAGCCTAACGCTGGGATTCAGTAATTCAGTCTCATCTTAAGTCACTAAATTTGAGACTAGCAATTAGGTCGGTGTTATGCTTGAAACACAATACCCGGCGAACGCCGAAGTTCGCCGAATTGGGCGATGCCGTCGGTCACCGTTCGCCCTGCTATTTCGCCTACTTTAACAGAATTAGAGCGGTAGCGAAAGCAGCTGATACCATTTCGTCGCACTTATAATTTAGGTGCCCATATTTTGCAAAAAGAAACCATATTTAGAAATGATGAAATGATAACAAATGTAAATATACGGGAGAGGGAACTATTATAAATTATTTTATTTTAAGCCAGATTTAACGAATTGATCACTGTATTTTTCAACCAACAAAAATAATTCGTGTTATATGTTGTTTTCTTCTAAATCTTTGAAAGCAAAAAAACATACGGCCACCTTTGGCATGTACTGCCGCCATCGCCCGGCAGAGCGATAGAAATATCTATCGCCACGAAACGCCGCCGAGCAAACTTCGCATTTCGCTTTGGCTGTGTTCAATTTCATATACCGGCGGGTGTTCTAATTTTGACAGCGGAAATTTCGCTGTGGTGAGTTCGCCGTTCGCCGGCATTGTGTTTTCACGGTTATGCAGAAATTTCGCTTGGCGAACTGCTTGCAATTGTTGTTGCAGCAAACTCGGAGAGAGCGAGTTTGGCGACTCTCACAGCAAACTAATTTTGTTGGGCCAAACTGCTGTAAAATTAGTGTTGCCATACACAAAAATTGTAGGTAATTGTTGATATACACAAAAATTGCAGTGATATCGAAAGGCAGAGAACTGAATGTATGCTGTAGCAGCTTTAAAGTTTCGAGCACAGTTAATTGCCTAATAATAATAATCCTAACGATTTTTACCCTCCATTCCCGCCCATCCGCACGAGGGGCGCAGTCCGCATGACGTACGGAACCAGTATTTTAAATTTTTTGCGCCGAGTCACGATAGGCAGGAGTTTGCTAAGTTTCGAGATCGAAAACTGTTCAGCTAGAGAACTAAATTCATCATCTGATTTTATGTCTTTATGTTAAAGATTCATTTATTGAGAGAAGATAGTATCGCTTTCTAAATATGTTGGAATGAGAGTTAAAATCCTGGCATAAGCAACGGAGTGGCTCGTGTAATTCAAAATTAGTTTTACAAGTTCGTAAAAATAGGGGGATAAAAGTGTCTTGATACACGGGAGGGAACATTAAGACTAACTTCACCCAGAAGAAGCGGACTTGAAACTGAGCCTGTCAGTAATTTAACCATCAAAACATACAATATATACAACATTATAAAAAATATTAATTTTTGCACGTTATGTACATATGCAATTTTCATTTCGTGTTGGCAATAAAGCATAAAAACCAATGTGCAACCTTGCGCCAAACTCGACGTAACCTACTCAGAGCAAACTAAGCAGCCGCCATTTAATTTTTCAAAAAAAGTTTGTCTGCATAACACCGACCTTAGTAATTGATAAATAAGGTCGGTGTTATGCAGACAAACTTTTGTTTGCCAAATTAAATGGCGGCTGCTTAGTTTGCTCGGAGGTGGTTATGTCGAGTTTGGCACAGGGTTGCACGTTCATTATGGTTTTCATGGCTATTGCCAACACGAAATGAGAATTTCAGATGTACATAACGCGCACAATTTAAAATTTTTGTATATGACAACACCGAATTTGCTGCAGTTTGACCAAACAAAATTAGTTTGCTGTGAGAGTCGCCAAACTCGCTCTCTCCGAGTTTGTTGCAACAACAATTGCACGCAGTTTGCCAAACAAAATTTCTGCATAACACCATCCTAAGAAAAGCTGCTCTCTGTGGTAAATTAACGCCGTTCATATGAACTCTATCATCGAAACTTCATTCACTTTAAATTTGTAATAGCAAGTTTATGAGTTATACAGAAAGTAATTTGGGAAAAATAAAGTGATAGATGTTAGAAAAACGTGTTGGGAACTCGAGAAGTTGTGTATTTTGAAAACATTAGAAAATTTTCCAACCATTTGTTCTTTTTCAAATGTTTTGAGTTTCTAGATTCTGAAAGGTATTTTGAGTGATTGTATTCTTTGATAATGCAAGTAGTAAAATTTGCGGTTGGCAAACGTTTGGGGGGTAGTCGTTAAAAAAGGGGCAGTAAACAATTCAATGGTTACTGACATCAAAACGAAAAGCAGAAATAGATTAAGCGAAAAAGCATTAAATATGTGTAGTCAAATCTAAATTAACTTAATTTACTTAACAACAACATAATTGTGCAACTTTGGGCCAGTTTTTCAGTGCACGGCTGTGGTTTAAATATAGTTTCAACGCCCGAGCTGGCTGGTTTAAACTAAGATTAGCCAATGAAATGTCAGCCAACTGATAAATTTAAACACGAAAACGAATGAAAAGGCTGTTTGTGTAAACTATTTTTGTCTTTCGAGATTTTAAAAATGAGAAAATAAAATACGTAGGTATATTAAGGCGGGCCAATTTGTATGGGAGATTTTTTCGACTATACGCGTATTGCACATACATAGATGTAATTCTAAGCAACTTTACCGAAGAAACCATGGCTCTTAAATCAATTTGGAATTTGCCAAATTGCGAAAATAGGTTTCTTAACACTTTGCTGTAGTGTCGTAAAGAATTGCTTAAATTTTGTAGGGTGTTTTTGGTATAAGGAATCCATTTCTGCACTTCTCTTTTTTTCTTAAAGCTTCCACCAGAGGGCACAACAGTAAAAACTTCCACATTTTCTTCTAAACCTATGTATTTTCGCAATATGGTAAACTCCTAATTGATTTTTGACTCATGGCTTCCTCGGCAATGTTACTTAGAATTACAAGTAGAATCCTGTCAAGCTAACGCGCATAGACAAAAGAATTTGCCCGCCCTGTCCTATGTATATTGCGTTTTTCATCCGAAAGCATTTTATGTGTAATAGATACATACAGTGCGGGACTTCTGTTACAACTTTAGTATAGAACGAGATTTAGGTTGTATTTAGACGGGATTTTATTAACCCAGTTACTGGCAACGCTGCTTGAGATGATTTGTGTATTCATAGGAGAGTCACAAAAAGTTCACCAGAAGTGAAAACAAACACAGACAGTCGACCGATAGCATTTATGTATGCCTTTTGCCCGCGGCGCTCAAAGAGTCGCAATGGCCGAGTGGTCAAACCATCAAACTTGTGCTCGAGACATCCGGGTTCGAGTAATTTTATTTTTTTTTTAATTTAATATTTTTATTTTTTTTATTTAATATTTTTATTTTTTTTGTTAGTTTAACTTTTTTACATAATCTCAGGTTTTAATGTTTTATACCATGTTCTGACCGACAACGAAAACACTTTGAAAACGAGTTTTGGGATTGTTGACTGAAGGCTGTTCACAACGGCTGTTAGTGTTTTCGTTGACATTTCCTACTTTTCTTCAAGTTTCTTCTTTTAGCACTCTTTTTCTTTCATTCTTATTTTAATTTGGGCAGCCAATTAAAGGTGTTCTTACACGATATGTATTTGCATGTGTACATGCCACTTTTTACATATGGAAATGTCACATATCGTGTAAAGGCAAATTAGATTTATTTCTGTACAAAGCAAATGCACGTACATACGCAATATAAATGTTTCTATTTTCATCTGACACACAGATAGAATCATCTGAGTTTAGTTTATTTCGTTTTCAAAGAATGTATTTTTAAATAGTTAAATAAAGACTGTGAATTTGACAGACAGACAGATGCAAATACATATCGTGTAAGAGCACCTTAAGAATAAATCCCATGAACCAAAAATACAAGATCACGCGGGCAAGAGAGTAGCCCGTTAGAATCGCATTTAGGAAAAAAGTTTAACGATTTTGACATTAGCCGTTTGTTTACATTTCTTCGTTTACAATTTGGCGGTGCAATTTTCTTCATTTTCGCCTGTGACGTGTAAAAATAAGATAACGAATAATTTAACACAACGGCATGATTTATAGAAGAATTTGCATAATAAAAATGATTATTAATGCGTTCAACAATTTCGCGGTTTTTTCCGTTCTCTTCGTTGTTTACTTCTTACAACAAAGATGGCATCGAGAAGCTAGAAAGTAACTTTTTTCTTTCTTTCCTTCCCGCATAATCTTGTGTCTTTCGTTCATGAATAAATGCGAGCTGGCATATTAAAGATGATAAAATATGACTTCCACTTCGATGAATAATCGAAAAAACTTGTACAGACACCGATTGGAATGAGTGGAACGTGAGTTTTCAGCGAAACTGGTTTTCGTCTCACAGATTTTTCATGGACGAAAACACAAGTTTTAGGTCGAAAACCAGTTTTAGCAACGAAAACATGTTTTCGATTTCGGTCAGAACACGGTATTAAAAACAAAAAGAAATCTTTGTCAATGAATTTGTACGATATTAAAGTATTTTGGTTTATTTCCTAACGAAGTTGTTGTTGAACAAATATTTCTTCGCTAATTTTCGCGTATCTTTTTTTTTTTTTTTTTAATAGAAAGTAGTTAGCTTTTTCTCCATATTTTTATTTTTGTGACCATCGCAGAGCCAGCTGACAAATTAGTGATTTTTTTTTATACTAGAGACGTGAGACAGCTTACTGAATACCAAATAGTCTCAAAATCAATGTTCACCACCTAAAGTCACTATTAGTGACTAAAGACTGCTTACTGAGTCCCAGGGTAATTGTTTATTCGTACAATATTTTTTATTTGGATTTTCCTAAATTTAGAAAAAAGCTAGAAAGAGCTAAGAGATTTTCAGAAAAAAACTAGCAGCTAAATTGGAATATTTCTAGCTTAACGAAAAAACAGCTATACCTAGCTGGAAAATATATAAAATCGCAACACTGCTCCGCACACTGGACTGCTCAGTCCGCCTAAAACCGGTTTTGTATGGGTAAGAGGGGAAGATGTAAACAAAACGAAACACAAAACATGTTAGGTTTGTTCCACACGAGCCACAGCGTTCCTCACGCTAGAAAAATGGGTTAAAAGGTATTCGCAAGAGGCGATTTTGCGTTCAACTTTTGCTTTCAACGAAAAAAAAGTTGAATGGCTAAATGTTGGCTGGCGACCAACTTTGTTGAAAGCGATTAGTTGAAAGGCCGTTCAACCAAAAGTAGAAGGCAAAGTTGAACAATGCAAACGCCTTTTTATGGCGAATATTTTTATATTTTTTCATATTTTGATATTTTTAGCCATTCAATTTTCTTTTCGTGCAACCCTGCGTGAGTTGAACGCAAAAGTTGCCTGAAAAACCGCCACGTGCGAAAGTCCTATAATAGAGGGCGAATAACTTCCACTTTTGGATCGTAAATATCTTCTTCTTCGTGCCCGAAACAGCCCGGACTTTTCTTCCGGGCAGAAATGTGCAAGAAGTTAATCTGAAATAATAGCTTGTTTGTTTACATCCGATAGCAAATTTTGTAAAATACAAATTGGAATATAGAACTAAAGGTTCGGAAATGCAAGTATTGTATTAGCTTTATAAGATAAATACACATAAAATCATTGTTTCGAACTAATTTGTTGATTCCGGGCACGAAAAGTGATTTTTTGCGTCCCTCACGCTCTGGGCACTTTTGGCACTGGTTGACAGATTTTTGACACTTGTGAGAGAGTAACTTATTTTTACGCTGTAATTACCGAAACAGCCCGGAAAGAGTGTGGAAACAAACCTGTTGACTATGCATGAACGAACGACACAAGATCACGCATGAACAAGAGAGTGATAAAAGTAGATTTTTCGAGCGGTTCTACGCGATCTTGCTTCGCTGGAAAACGAACGAAAAGTAAACAAAGCAACGAAAAAACGAAAACCAAAATTATCCAGAATTATTTTCAGCTACTTTAAACACACAATTTAAGTAAAAATATTTATTTATTTATTTATTTATTCAAATAGTAATCTAGAAATACAAAATTTCTTACAGACTACATAGAACTAACTATATTTGCAACAATTATATGTACATACATAATAAGTAATTTAAAAAATTAATTGAGCGATATTTTGAAATTATATTTAGATAGCGAAAAATCAAAAGCCAAGGAACTTGAAATCTGGTTAAACTCTTTCAATGTTCCAAGCAAAGGTGCCATCGAGGCATAAACAGTTCTAACCCGCTCTAAGAATAAGTCATTACTCCGAAGATTTTTTTGTGGGATATGAAAACTAATGCGCTCTAAGAGTAATGGAGAGTCAACTATCCCGTTTATGATATCATAAACAAAACAGAATGCTCATTAAAATGCTCAGTCGGAACTTGTCAGTTTGTATAGTAGACGTGTTATTTTACGACATTCATTGTGAAACAATTGCGTTCAACAGTTAATATTATTATTGTGGTCATTATACAACTAAAATTTGTTATGAAGTCTGAAGATATGGGTAAATCTACATTTATTTCATTTTTCGATTTAGTAAAATTTAATTTAAGTAATAATATCAGTAATCGGAAATATTGTATTTTTTTAGTGAATTTTTTGTCATTACTTTGTAAAACTAAAGCTTTTAGTTTAATATTTTTATTGAGCTTTGTACCACGATTCTGTTTATTAAGGAAAAATTGAAAAAACAGCAAAGTATAAGCGGTAGAAGTTATAGCAGTTATTTCGGAGAACACTACATCTCCTCATAAGACTTCTTTTTTCTAGACTTTAGCAGGGATCGAACCCGCGTCATCGATGTGCAAAGTCAGAAGCGCTGACCACTGAGCTATGCACACTCCGTAAGCTCTTGTTGCTAGTTCACTCCCTTATTCAACCTACTACCATCAAGTGCAGCTGATTTGGCGCTGTTTAAACTTGACAGCGTGGTTGTTATTGTAAATTCTATACATTAATTTTGCCTTTGCTTTATTGTATGCAGGCTCATCCTAAAATATGTATTTGTCAATTTTATTGTGGCTTATGGGCTGTTTTTGTTTACACGTAAAAACACATTTAGCGCATTTAGCTCTAAATGCTACTCTAAATGTACATTTATCCATACAAAATTCGTCACCTAAATGCAACTAAATGCAACTCCATTTTTGCATTAAGAATCTAAATGCTAAAAGCAACCCTTTCAAAATTTCCACGATTCGAACATGGTTTAATGAGAAAAAGTGGCAACATTGCTTTTTCGCGTATACAGTGGCTAGCTGCGTTTCAGTGAGCGTCGATCGAGATTTCATTTATTATTTTACATTATTTGGAAAAGTTACGCAAATTCAACAACGATGTGATGCTGACAGAAATCTGGATCAATTTGTGATCAACTCTGTTTGTTTTGTTTCCTAATTAAGTGAGGAAATTTTAATTGAGAGCACCGACGAAAGAATATATACACAAACAAATGTTCGGTTATGGTTAAAACAATTCAAGTTTTTGTATTGAATTTTTGGTTTAAAATTTATTTTTTCCTTTTCAGTAGGGTTTTTGCACATTATCTTCTGCGTGAGAATTGATCGTAATATACACGGATCTAAATAAGAGACTGGAACACGGCTGTTTGTCAAAAGCATATGATTTCGAACTCGCGTAAATGTACATTTGCTAAATGCGATAGCATGAACGCTCTTCGAAGACATATGTTCGAAAGTGCTAAATGTTGCATTTTAAATGCAGGAAAAACGCTGCATTGTCAACATCTTTATTTTACTATTTTTATTGAGTTTTTGGTTGTTGTTGTTTCCGACAGGGTGGGTGTATGATGTATTATGGAACGAATTTCCGTCATCCCTTTGTCAAATTTGGTTTGGAGACAAACCGGTTTCGGCGTTGTGCCATCTTCAGTGTCATTTTTCGTTCTGCATAATTTTTGTTGGTTGCTCGTATTTATACTCCTTGTTAACTACCTCTTTCTTTTGTTAGGTACGTCTTTTTAGTTTTGCAGTGTTTGCGGTACTCAATAGGTAGATGAATTGTTTTGGCTCGTTTTTGACGGCAGGTAGAAGTCCGTGATTTTTACCCCCTTTGTTTTTGCAGTCGGTGTATTCCCTTCCATATCTGTCCTTAATATTTTCTTGTTGTCATTCTTCTTCTTGTACAGTAGTTTTAGAGGTTCAAACAGTACGTCCGATGCAGTATTTATTTGCTCATTTATTATTTGTCCTTTGAAGGTCTTCTGTTTATATATTTCCATATTTTCTAATATATTCAATCTTTGTCCTT
>NW_016157541.1:66469-88085 GCF_001687245.7 Rhagoletis zephyria
ACTGCAAAAACAAAGGGGGTAAAAATCACGGACTTCTACCTGCCGTCAAAAACGAGCCAAAACAATTCATCTACCTATTGAGTACCGCAAACACTGCAAAACTAAAAAGACGTACCTAACAAAAGAAAGAGGTAGTTAACAAGGAGTATAAATACGAGCAACCAACAAAAATTATGCAGAACGAAAAATGACACTGAAGATGGCACAACGCCGAAACCGGTTTGTCTCCAAACCAAATTTGACAAGGGATGACGGAAATTCGTTCCATAATACATTTTTATTGAGCTTTGTACCATTGTGTAAGAATACAAGTGACATATCTTAGGGTTGACAGGGTATTTAATATATATATATATATATATATGACAAGTGAACAATATGGCAAGCAACACCGAACGGCCCGAAGTTGCAAAACTACGACCAAAGGCGCATTTATACAAGGTGGTGTTGCAAAATCTGCTGATTTCTTCGCCTTAAATGTATTTTGTTTTTGCTTTTACTGATTTGACAGCACACCCATCAAAAGCAAAAACAAAATACATGTAAGCGTTGGGGCGAATTGAGATTTGACGTAACGCCCGCAATACAAAATACATGTAGTAGTTGTTGTAATCTAAATGCGCCAGTAACACCACCTTATAAATTCGCCTTGCCACGACCGGAATGAAGTAATTCGCGAAAACGAACGGAAAATTCAGGGTTCCGAGGTGCTGTTTGGTTACCAGGGTTTTGTGCAGCTCCGCAAAAAAGATGAAACAGGGTTCTTTGCGCGCTGCATTTACAGAAAAGTGTTGCTGTGCACCATAACTTTTAAATTATAATTTTTATTCCAAATATACATATTCCAAATAATTTTAAATTAAGGTTTTTAATAAAATTAGTAATATTTTTTATTTATTTTGAGACAAATTAAAGTATACTTAATATTATCTGAGAAGTCACTAACTTTGATAATTTTTATTAGTGACTATTTTGACTTGAGACAGTTCGGGTTTTCAGAGAGAAAATGGCCAAATCGTTCTATATGGATTACCGAAAAGCACTTACAAAAACAAGCTTGATGATTTTGTTTTTAAGCATTTTTATCTGAATCGATTATTTAAATAAAATGTGTAATATTTGTTGTTAAAAATCAAAAAGCTAAATGAAAAAAATTACTTCTGCAGAAGTACAAGCCAGCTGGGAATAGGAATACCAATATCTGAAAGTAAGGAAATATAGAAATTTAAGAAAAAGTTACTATCACAACGTTTCACTAACGATTATGGTATTAATTCCTCCTTATGTGTAGCCTATTAATAGTTGCCGTCTGCCCCATTGGTAATTGCTGCAAAATAACTAATTTTAATTTCGTTAATTATAAATAAAAAAAAACCAAAGCAAACATACCATTCGGACATATTTTTAGCCATTTTTCCAGTCTGCACACGAATATGCTAACGAAGATGCAAACAAATTTCAGCACATTGTTGCATTCTGCAGTACTTTTTAAAAGCTTTAGAAATCTTTAAAAATGTGTGTAAAACTTTATAATAACAATATTTTCAGTGTCGAAATGAAAACGCAGTTTTATAAATTGCATTCTTATAAAACAATAATTTAATATTTTTGAACAACAAACACTACCAAGTTTTATGAGACTATTTAATGCAACTCAGGTCAGAATAGCACTGTTTTGACTAATATAAGCAACTCTAAAAAACAGATGATCGCAGCTGTGGCTCAGGATGACGTCTATTGCTAGGATATCTCACTTGTATTTGTACACAATGCTTTGTACCACGATTTTTTTTATTAGCAACAAAGTCTTAAACGGTAGAAGTTATATCAGCTAACTGCTTAAAAATTAGCTCCCGAAAGCTACGGACGAGCTTTTAATAACTAATAATTAAGAAGATCTAAAAAAAATTTTTTTTCCGTTCCATATATATTTTGTCATGTATAAGTATTTTCTTTGCTTTAGAGTCACCAACTGGTTCCTGCTATAAAGTAGTAACTCGAAAGCATTTATTTGATAAGATGCATCGACAAAATTCTATGAATTTTGCGATCTAAATAATGTTTCTTCAAAATGATCTCTTATCATCTGACACCTTCTCCGATAAACAAATAAGGGCCGGTTACTCAATGTCTGGTTAACACTAATCTGCGGTTAAATATCGTTATCGACGTCTTCGGCTCCATACATATAACATTGTGTCGGTAACGTCGATAACGATGTTTAACCTGTAGTTAGTGTCAACCAGACATTGAGTAACCAGCCCTTAGAGATATGAAGCACAAATTTTCACAATTAAAAGCGCAGTTCATATAAAGGTGGATAAAAGCCCATGGAAAAGAAGACTTTTTTTTGAAAAGTAACGTAACATGGCTACAAGAAACATTTTCAATTTCAAAATTTATCCAAGAGCTGCGATATGGTCGGCCACATAAAGTGTTTCTAGACTCCTCCGAGAGAAGTAAACGCAGAAAAAACAAAGACATTCGAAGCCACGATGCAGCGAAACAAAGCCTTCCGTGGACCGCTAGTCCTCTCTTTCTCGATTTGACAGCATCCACTCTTTCGCTGACGTCACATTATTATTTTTTCGCACTAGTGATGAATACTAAATTTTCATATTGTACCAATTTGCCGAAACGTTGTACCTAAAAGTAGATATACGTACCTAAACAGTAAACATGTATTTTTATGTGCAGACATTTTTGGTAGTTGGTGGACTACATCTTTCTTTTGTACCATAACAATTTTTCTACTTACATGAAACAATATTTTACTACGTTCCAAATGTACCTAAAATAATGTGCTTGTACTGAATGTACGTTCAAATTTAAGAAGCTGAAGAGTAGGTACAATTCAACCTAGTTTTACACCACTATTTCGCACCACTTGTTCTTCTTCCTCTTCTTCTTCAAAATTATTCTTTACACTCTCATTTTCAAAATAATGTGACGTTACACCAGTGATCGGACTTCTACCACATTGTGGTAGATCTGCCACTATTTTGAGCATCTACCACATCTACCACACAAGGTCGGAAATATACCACATATTCGCATTTTTGAGTAGTTTTAGCTTTGCTCGCCATAATTTTCTTAATTTTAAGAGCAAAAATTGTCTAACACTAAACACTATGTATAAGGTAACAAGAATAATATAATACAAGATTCCACATTCCCGGCGGCGATGCAATTTTTCAACTAAAAGTAAATAAACCGAATGGGAGGATAAAATAAACTGTAAAATAGTAAATTTTCTCAATAATAAATTTCTCGTCAGGAAACGTGGTTTTATTGTGTTAAATTGCAAGATATGATTTATAAAAGGAATTAATAGCGAAAATGTTAAAAAACGGCGAAAGTATTAGCAAATTTCAGTGCATCTTAAGTTTCCGAGGCGTTGTTTACTTTTACTTGAGAATTTTCAAAATTNAAATTTCTTAAGAACTGCGTACTGCCTTAAGGAAATTTGACTCAAGAAAATTTCTTAGCCATTTCTTGTACGTCATTTTATATGGAGTTTTTGCTTTTCTTGAGAGCTGCATACAGGCCTTAACACTGTCAAGGAAAAAAATTCCCAAAACTCAACGCAATTTTTAGTAACTTCAATCTTGCACCTTATTGTACTAAAACTATTTTTTTTGGAGTCTTATTAAAAAGTTTGCAATTTAGGTGAACCCATGCAGAATTTTTTAATGTTTGTACAAAGTTTGATCCAAAACCTGAGATCTTCCACATTTTTTTGAAATCTACCATATTTTTTTCCAGATTCTACCACACAGAATTTTTTTGAGTCCGATCACTGCGTCACACCCAGTTGCTCTCAGCTCGATTGGCGCAATCTTGTATTCTTGTATAAAGAGGTATTAGTGCACGCAGCTCTCACTACATTGCACTCTTCTGATCAAAGAAATCTTTCCAAAGTCATAAAAGATTTCACAAAGAGTCCAAAGCGAGCAGCCAGTTTTAATTTCATATATGTATATGTAGGGTGTTATGTAAAAGTGTTCAATAAGTAAAGGGGGCTTATAGGAAAGTCACGACGAACAAAACCGTGCTCAGGTGTATTCATATGTTTTTAATTTTAAGATTATCTAGACAGGCGTCACCTCTGGAGATATTCGTACAGAGTTGCCACCTATTCTAAATTATTTATAAGCTAAATAAATCATCATATTGGGTATCAAGTGAAAAGTATTTTAAAAATCCCCACTTCAGAGATATTTTTAACAGGGTTACCACCAATTGTCCATCATATATTTATTTAATTTATTGTTTAAAAATTAAGGCACAATATTACCATTCGTCCGTACTAAAAGAAAGCTCTTAAACAATGCTTTGTAGTAAGTGTTATCGCTTAGGATATTAGTTTAAGGGTCGCACTTATTTTCGATTTTACAAAATTAAAGTGAAAGTGTTAATACCAATATGAAATGAGAGGAATTTTTGAGAAATTTAATGAAGAAATATTTTCGATGAGGATTGCCCCGTTTTCTTTTTATAATACAATTGTGTGTCTTATTCCCTCTATTAAAGTTGAATTTCATTTCTAAAGAGGTGATAACCCTCCCACATGCTGTTTAGAAATAAAGCCTTTACAAAATCATTTCAATTGATACCGATATTGTAATAATTCATTTAACTTAATTGTATTTAATTTTTTAACAGGTGGCAACTCCCTCTTTTGCTCTTACCCAAATATAAACCTTCTCCTCGCCGAGACTAACATGTAGGTATGCGTGTTTATAGAAGCGGAACACGGCAACCTTGAGTATATCTATGTCAAACTTTAATAAACTTTAGTTTCGTTGTTTTCGTGGAATAATTGGACGTCCTCCTTCACTATTTACACTCGAAAAGACCCTGTAACCTATGCTTAGAAGGCTGAACCCGCGGTAGTTGGCGCGTATGGCGGGATCGCCTTTCTTGTGGTTTGTATATGTGTAAAATACGGGAAGCGTGCTTTCCGTCTATCACAACATGATCGATTTGGTTTCTCCTTTTTCGATCTGGAGACGGCCCTGTAGCTTGATGAATCTTTTTATGCTGGAACCTAGTACTACATATTACCATGTTTCTGGCCCCGGCAAAGTCGTTCAGCTTCAGTCCGTTATCAGAGGTTTCGTCGTGGAGGCTGAATTTTCCGACAGTGGCGCCAAAGATCCCTTCCTTGCCCACCTTGGCATTAAAATCGCCGAGCACGATTTTGATATCGTGTTGGGGCAGCGCTCTTATGTACGCTCCAGACGCTCATAAAAGAGATCCTCGGACGTCTCGTCCTTCTCTTCCGTCGGGACATGGGCTCAGATGAGCGAGATGTTGAAGAATCTCGCTTTTATGCGGATTGTGGCTAGCCGTTCGTCCACCGTTTCCATACAAATTTTGACAGTTCATTTATAAGGTTTGATGAATGCCCTTAGTTTTATAGACAACCATCGATAATATCGCTGATTTATTAGGGTGACCCGTTAAATAGAAAAGGGTGACACAAATATTATTTTATTTACACATATTATATGGAACGGACTTAAAAGCTAAAAAAATACAACTTTTTATTTATTTTCAAACTATTAGTTTATTTTCACCAAGCCTTAACTGCAGTTAATGCCTATTGACGGGGGTAAATGCTCTTGTTAACTAAAAGAAAACAAAAGTAAAAAGGCAAAAAGTAAGAAATAAACCCTGCCGATCACCCCATGTGAAAATTCTTTCAACTTTCAAAATAGGCATAAGTTGGGGCTATCACAGAAACCATCAAAGTCCAGTTTTTCGTGAAGTCTTGTGCCCTTTGTGCCGCCACCTTACCGCCCGCTACCACACTACACACTCTAAAACTATTTCAAAGTGCTTACCGCAATAATCGCCACTTATTGTCGTAGCTAGGAATCCGCTGCTTGATGTTTCTGCTCAGTAGTTTCAACTCCGGGTGCTCCGGTATGCGCGGTACCCCTAATCCCTTATAGGGAATTTACATGATTCAACTTTCACAGGCAATTAGTTGAATCAAAAGTTTAACGAAAGTAGGCAGCCGACCAACTTCATTGGAAGCGATTAGTTGAAAGGCCCTTTACACCAGGCGATTGTTGCATTAAACTAAAAATCGCCTGAAAAATCGCCTCATGTAAATTCCCTATTAGGTATTTGCTCACCGCCGATAGTATGGGCGCAATGGTTCTCCTCGTGGCCGCTAGATATTTTACTGGTTGCAACTATACTTGAATTTGTGAATTTGCACTCGCGTATACTACATTCGCTTGAACAGTATTAATTTAAGAAAAAAAGGCAACTTGATTTTAATTTTAATTTTTTATTGCGTATTGAATTTCTTTGATGCAACCGCACAATGAAAATGTCTATACCAGAATGAATTGAACGTTCGGTTTTTCATTCGTATTAGGTACTTTCCCGTACGTAACGCGGGATCCCGCGGGTGCCCAAAAGGGCCCAGAAATCATTCCCGTACTCAACAAAATGGGTAATAGAGAGCGAATATTGGAACGTATTGGGTCGTAAGTGTCTTCTTCTTCCTGCCCGAAACAGTCCGGACTTTTTCTCCGGGTAAAAATGGATAAAGTGTCAAAGTGCATATCAGCTGTTTTGTGTTTACATGTTGCCAGCATTTACTTGGTGCTTTTAAGGAATAGTGAATGTATTTTTATTACCTTCCTTTTATTAGCTCGGGATGTAACTATGTAATATTGATGCGCCTAAAAGATGCAGCGATTTCTATTCTCAAGTTACATACCTGATGACAGTACGAATGGCAATTATAATAGGGAGGTTTTAGTTTTTTAAACTATAATTTTAGTAATCTTTATATACTTAAAATCAAATTTTTAAAACAAAAATTCAATTTCCAGGATTTTGCATTTAAGTGACAAAAACAAAAACAACGCGAATCAGCTGTTTCTCAAATTCTGGGAACGAAATGAGGTTTTTTGCGTTCCCGTACTTCTGGATTATGTTCCATTTTTGAGAGCAAACTTTTCGCTTATTCTCTAATTACCGGATCCGGTCCGGATTGTTAGGGAAAGAACCTATTAGGTTCATTCCTTATCTTTTTGGACTAAAATCTGAAAAGTGTCAAAATGCCAGAGCGTAAGCAAAATGCGCTCACTAAAAGAGAATAACAGGAAAAGTAAAGGAACGCAAAAAACCAAATTTTTAGTCCAAAGAATGGCAACAACAAAACTAACGTCAAATAAGAACAGAAATGTATGTACAAAACACATTCACACAAGCACAAGCACAATAAACACTTGCTATATCAATTATTTTTTGCCTCCTTCCAATTTCAATTCATTTCTTTTACTTTTTAGATTATTCTCACTTTTTGCGTATTCTTTAATTTCCGTTAATTTAAATTCAGTTGAGTTTGACACTTTTCAGGATTTTGCCAGAAAAAATTCTTCTGACTAAATCTGACTACTTCGGACTGATGAGAGTCACTCTCACTGACTGTTGCTCTCTCATTTTTGCTGTCATTTCCGAGTTAAGGAACGCTTTTTGGACTAAATCTGACTACTTCGGACTTTTTCTGACTATTTCTGGGAGATATGGAACGCTCCTATTATGTACCTGTGGAACGTATGTTAAAACAGGGCTACCAACGTTTCGACGGCGCTGAATAGTGCTGTCGTATTGTTAGCGATGCCATTACATCATCCTCCTTAAGAAAAGATTTTTGGAAGGTGATCAGGCTTGCAAGAATCGCTCGATTCAAGGGGAAATGAAAAATTGATAGGGAGGAACGAGATACTCATATCTTCTCTATTCTATTGATTTAATGATTCAATTTGATATTATAAAATACATAAAGATAAGTTTAGGCGGTTTCTTTTTTTTTGTTTTCTCATAGTTACTAATCGTATGAAATATATGGATGCATAAATCTATTTGTATAAAAATTAATATTATTTTTTCTCGCATTTTACAATTTTTGTTTATTAATGTGACTAAATAGTAAAAAAAGCTTATATTTGCTTGTTTGAGATTGCCAATTTTCTTGATTCGTTCTACAATTTAATATAAAATATATACTTATTTAAGGTATATTAAGTCAAAATTTGATTTAATGGTATATATTCAAAAACATTTAGCTTTTGGAAATAATTCATTTACAAAACGTAAAAAAACATTTCAAACTAGATTTACAATATAATTCATGAGTTATTGCGCATTACATTTTTAAATAAATTCATTAAAAAGTAGGTTATGTGACTTTTTGAATGCAGTTTTTGTGAACCGTTTTTAATTAATTTTTTTTTTTTTGTCGAAAACCGTAACATTTGCACCATCTACTTTTTGTACAACGTATACTTTCATGTTTGACTCTGGTCTCTTTTTGTATTAGAACTAGATCATGTTCTTTTGTACTGGACGAGAGTGTCCATCGTTATAATTCTTTACTACGGGCTTTATGTTCATTGACTAATTCTTTGGCCAAAATTTTTTGGTCAAAATTTGATTTAATGGTATATATTCAAAAACATTTAGCTTTTGGAAATAATTCATTTACAAAACGTAAAAAAACATTTCAAACTAGATTTACAATATAATTCATGAGTTATTGCGCATTACATTTTTAAATAAATTCATTAAAAAGTAGGTTATGTGACTTTTTGAATGCAGTTTTTGTGAACCGTTTTTAATTAATTTTTTTTTTTTTGTCGAAAACCGTAACATTTGCACCATCTACTTTTTGTACAACGTATACTTTCATGTTTGACTCTGGTCTCTTTTTGTATTAGAACTAGATCATGTTCTTTTGTACTGGACGAGAGTGTCTATCGTATAATTCTTTACTACGGGCTTTATGTTCATTGACTAATTCTTTGGCTATTGCATGTGATTTTTGCGTACGGTATTTAACCTCTTTTGCATAGTTTTCAACGTTATATATCGGGTCTATCTTTCCGGTTCGCAATTCGTGCGGTAAAGTTGCTTTTTTTGAAAACTAGTTCGAAAGGAGTAAATTGGTTATAAAATACGGTATTAGGCGTTGTATTATGTAAAAATGTGAAATATTTCAAATAAGTGTCCCAGTCAGAAAATGTTTCGCTCAAATAAGCGCGTAAATATTCGTAAAAAACTCTATAGTTGCGTTCAATCGTTCCCACGGTTACGGGATGATGTGCTGTTGAAAAGTTGTGTTTTATATTTAAAAGTTTTGTAAGTTCTGAAAAAATTGCATTCTTACATTCAGTTCCTAAATCAGTCCTAATAGAATTCATTGTGCCGTATATGTATCCTTCAGAAATAGCGGAAGCCACAGTTTTGGCACTTTTGTCTGGTATCGCGATAGTTACTAAATATTTTGTTAGATCGCAGATTATGGTGGCAGCGGACTTGTTACCATATCGCGTTTATGGCAAAGGGCCTATTGTGTCGATAATTACTTCTTCAAAAGGTTTACTAGGTGTTGCTGTTAAAACTAGATTTTCTTTGTTTTTAGGTTTAATTTTGTTCAGAAAACATTTTTCACAACTTTTTACGAGTTTTGACATATCACCAGTCATGTTTTTCCAGAAGTATTTAGTACGAATTTTTGCATATAGTCTTTTGAGTCCGCAATGTGCTCCACTTATAGGGTCGTTGTGGTAGATTGTCATAAGTTGGAGTTTTTTTTCATCGTCGGTCACAGTTTCGACAGGAACTGTTAATATAATATGTAATGTTTTTAAAATTTTATTTCCGCGATTTTTTAAGCTAACAATTGTGAAATGACGGAAAAATTCATCGTCTTTTGGTCATTAAATATCCTTAATTTTGTTTTTGCTGGCTTCAATTTCAAGCCTCGAAAGTAAATCATCGAAATTCATTATTTCGTTAGCAAAGACATAATTAAGTAGTTCGAGTTTTTTATGTTTAATATGCGCACAAATTCGTAAATTTTTAATTTTATCATCTTTATCAAAAGTAATTTCTGATCTAATACGCGGTATGTTTTTTGAAAAGTTGTAGAAAATTTATCATAAACGTTTAATGTCTCCTGTTTTTCATATTCGTTATTATCTGTATTTTGTATAGTTTTGTCATTTTCTTGTCTAGTCATTGATCTCGTCTGTACTGCCAAAATAGTTTTTGTTGATTCTCTTATTTCGTCTATCGTCTGATTTTACTAAAAAATGCGTTCCATAAATGTATGGTCGAAATTGTTTAATGACAAAGTAGGTTGCTAAAAGTTCTAATTCTATTATTGTTTTTTTTCTGTTCTGCATTGTTAAATGCCTTTGAAGCGAAACATATTGGCAAATCGTATCCATCATGGTTTTGGCTTAATATAGCACCACACCCCACTTTCCAGGCATCGACCGTAATACTAAATTGTTTGGTGAAGTCTGGGTATTGTAGCAATTTTGGCGAAATTAACGCTGCTTTTAAAGATTCAAAAGCTTTGTCGCACACACTGTCCCAATTAAATTCAACTTTTTTCCTGCTTCATTTAGAATATTCGATCTTCTGAAAATAGAATAGAAGCTTTTCGAGATATTGAACGGCCAAAGTCAATTAAACAGGCACATGATTTAATTAATAATAATAATAATAGATTGGCGCTTACACATATGTTAGTGTTTGGCCGAGCTTCTCCTCCGACTTGTGGCGTGCGCCTTGATATTTTCACACAAAGCGGAGGGACCTACAGTTTTACGCCGACTCCGAACGGCGATTGTATTTTTATGAGAAGCTGTTTTTCATGGCAGAAATACAATCGGAGGTTTGCCATTGCCTGCCGACGGACGACCGCTGTTAAGAAAAAACTTTTTTTCTATATTTTTTGTGATGTTGCTTTGACCAGGGTTTGAACCCGGGTCCTGCGGAGTGGAGGAATAAAACAAGTAAAAAACGAGACAAAATTTTGGTTTGGAATGACAAATCCATTAAAGCTTTTGAATGCATTAAAGAGAAGTTTGCATCTAAGATTTGGCTAAATCATTTTAGCAAAGATGCAAAATTGTCTTTAACGGTAGATGCATCGAATACGGCAATTGGTGGTGTCATACAGCAGCATTTCAATAATAAGTCTGAACCACTTGCGTTCTTTTCAAAGAAACTCTCTCCAGTAGAAATGAAATATAGTGGTTTTGACAGGGAACTTTTAATAATTTATTTAAATATTAAACATTTTCGGTATTTATTAGAAGGACGACAATTTACTGTTTTTACTGATTATAAGCCCCTGATTTTTGCTCTAAATTCCAAAACTGAACGTAGTCCAAGGCAAACCAGGCATCTTGAGTTTATTGCACAATTTACGAATGATATACAGTACATTAAGGGTGAAGCAAATGTTGTGGCTGATACTTTATCTCGAGCTTTCGAAGTTGAAGTGATAAAGAATTCAGAACTTAATTTCAAAATTTTACAAAGTGAACAACAACAAGATAATGAGTTAAACAACCTTGTTTCTGGACAAACGTTTCAAATTCTTAACTTAATTAAAATTCCTGTTCTAAATTTTAATATTTGGTGTGAAGTGTCAAGAGAAAGTCCTAGACCTTTCGTTCCAAATAATTTGCGCAGGACAGTGTTCTATATGTTACATGGAATTGTTCATCCTGGTACCAAGGCTACACGGCTATTAATTGTGAAGAACTATTATTGGCCTTGTATGAACACGGAGATAAACGTATGGTCAAAAGGATGTATAAGTTGTCAGGAATCTAAAGTTTATCGTCACACAAAATCTCCTGTGAGCACAATTCCAATTCCGAAGAGCAGATTTGAACATATACATTTAGATATTGTTGGACCGCTTCCTGTTTCAAGATGTTATCACTAGATTTTAACAATTATGGATAGATTTACTTAATATGCTGATATGCTTTAAAGGATATCTCTGCACAGACAGTTGCAAATAAATTTTTTACTGAATATGTTTCGCGTTTCGGTGTGCCTTTAGAAATCACGACGGATCAGGGAACTCAATTTACGTCCAAATTATTTTCGGAACTTACTAAATTACTTGGAAGTCATCATATCACAACTTCTTCCTATCATCCTCAAAGTAATGGTATTGTGGAACGATTCCATAGACCATTGAAATCTTCAATTATGGCTAGGAATGGAACTAGAGATTGGTACGATATACGAGTGTATAAAGAAGATATTGCAGCCACTCCAGCTCCAACTACAGAAAATGTTACTTCCACCGAAATTTTAGGAAGTTTACGGGAACGTTTTAAAAACTTTAATTCAAATTTAAAACATCACAAATTCCGATTCAGGAATTTATGTTCCAAAAGATTTACAAACGTGCAAATTTGTTTTTATTCGCATTATTAACAAGCATTCTCGTCAACATCCTTATGAAGGGCCTTACAGAGTTATTGAAAAAGACAAAAAATATTTTAAGGTAGATGTAAATAATGAAATTAAAATTACTTCGATTGACAGACTAAAGCCAGCAATAGTTGAAATAACACAACCACATAACACTAACAATCATATAGTTTCAACAACGACTAAAAATAAACAAGTTACTTTTAATTCGTATAATAATAACTCTCTGGAAGGATGAGTATTGCAGGGTTAATACTATTTACTATTGTACTTTGTTCATTTTTGAACTTTTATATTTTTGAAATTATTGAATTAAGTTCTTTTTCAATTTATGTAAATCAAAAATAAAATTTTTTTAATTGGTTATTAAATTAAATAACCGGCTGGTAATTAAAATAAAATGTTTTTCATATTTTAAAAACGTATTCTTAATACATACAATCTACAATTCCAATAATCATTATTACGTGAATTGTAATACCTACATAGTATTACCCCTTTCCCACGTTCATATTCTTAATTCGATTTGACAGTTCTCTATTTTTGTATTTTGTTTTGTTTTCTTCGCTAAAAATTTATAAGTTTCCGTATTAAACTGGTGATGTACACATGTATAAACTTAACTTTTCGTACTCAGAAAAAGTGCCAGTTTTGATTTGTGAACTGGTGTCGACAACTTTCCGATAAAAATTAGAGACGGCAGCGATTTGTTGTAATTGTCAGGGTAATTGGATCTGAATTACCAACAAATTCGTGCGAATTACGAATGAGAGAGCGATCTACGAAATTGGGGTGGCGTGAGAAAGCCTTATTAAAAAAGGCTAAAATGCGTTTACACTGTTCAACTCTCACAGGTCGGTTAGTTGAATCAAAAGTTTACATCATTTAACTGAAAGTTGGAAAATGTAAACTCCTTTTAAATACAATGACAAAACTTGAAAAGGAGGACAAGGAGGACATTTTTGCTCAAAAGGAGGACAGAGAAGGACAATATTTCTCAAGCACTCCGAATGAAAACAATTACCCAACGACTACACCTACCAATTATTATTATTATTATATTTTTTCATTTCATTTATTAAATACATTTACCATTAGTACAATAAGATATAATCTTTTATAGTACAACAAATTGCTGATTTAAATATAGACAAAGAGAAAAGCATACGTACATACATTTGCAAACTTAAGAAAAAAACAAGGACAAATAAATAAACTAACATTATAATTATCATCCCTAAACAATAAAGATTAAGAGTACTAAGGAATACGATAAGAAATAAAAACATACAAAGATAGAAAATAGATTAAGAATGTTGGTAAAGATTGATAGGTAAAGATAGATGGCCAGTCCATTCAAAACATTATTTCTTAAAATGTGCGTAAATAGATTGCTTGAAGTTGCTTCCGCTTAGACTACTTCTTACACCAGCAGGGATAGAGTTCCACAAACGTATAGCGCTGACGAAGAACAGTCTCTCTGATGCTAACGTACTAAAGTGAGGGACAATTAGATCCGTTACCCGTGCAGACCTAGTAAATACTAACTTATTAAAAAGGTAACCTGGAGATTCCATAGCAATCAGTCTATATAGAAAAACACGGTTTCGGGCTTTCAAATATTCTGATATTTCACAACCCAAGAGGCTACACTTCCACGGCGATATATGCTCGAGCCTTATGAGACCATACACATAACGGGTTACATTATTAAACAAAATATCAACGTTGCGCATCGAGTTGCTACCAAGCTTGCTGTAAACTACCTCAGCGTATGTGATTTGCGGCATTATTATTTGTAGGGCAAGCTGACGCCTTGTACTCAGTGGAGTATAAAATCCAGACACTTTTAAATTTCTTAAGGTAGCATAAACCCTCCCAACCATTGCATTAATGTGGTCTGTACAAGTCAGGTTAGAGTTTATNCAAGCTGACGCCTTGTACTCAGTGGAGTATAAAATCCAGACACTTTTAAATTTCTTAAGGTAGCATAAACCCTCCCAACCATTGCATTAATATGGTCTGTACAAGTCAGGTTAGAGTTTAGTATAAACCCTAAATTTTTACCTTGCTGACGATTTTCAGAGGTTTGTTAGCGATGATCAGCGGCGATAAAAAGCTGAAATCTATGTTTTTCTTATTAAGTATTGGCAAAACAAGTGATTTATCACAATTGAGATGCATACCATTGGCATTCGCCCAATTGGAAATAGCGGATAGCTCAGCATTGATATCACCGCACAATCGATCTGCTTGCACCAGAGGAGCCGATAAGTATAGTTGAATATCGTCAGCATAGGAATGGTGATTAACTTTTAGGCAGACCTGAAAAATGTCATTTGGAAATAGGCTAAAAAGAAGTGGGCCAAGTATAGATCCCTGAGGCACCCCAGCAGGCACCCCCTTTAGCTGAGAGAGCTCAGAACCAATTCGTACACGTTGGAGCCTGCCAAGCAAATAGCTACTCATAAGTTGCAGAGCACTTCTCCCAAATCCAAAATATCTTTCAAGTTTAGTGCAAAAGTCTAGTAAACAGAGCAAGGTTAAGTGATTTTTATCGAAGGGTCCCCGAATGTCATCTAGAATTTTTAAAATGACAGTGCTGCAGCTATGTCTTCTTCGAAAACCTGATTGAAGTGGAGAGAGGAGATTATGTGTTTCAATATGTATCGAAATTTGTTCAGCCATAAGGGTCTCAAAGACTTTGGACAAAGCAGACAAAATACTGACTGGACGAAAATTATTTGGACAGTTTGCAGAACTCTTTTTAGCGACAGGTAACACAGAACCAATTTTCCACAAATGTGGAAAACGAGAGGTTGTTACACCGTGATTTATGATGTGAGTGAGAGTTCCAAGGATAAAGGGTAGTGTAACTTTTATAAACTTTATTGGAAGACCATCTTCTCCTACAGCATTAGACCTTATACCAAGAACACATCTACTCACATCATATTCGGTTACTGTAGAGAACTCAAAAGACGAACCTTCGAAACACAAGCAACTACATGGAACAAAAGTGGGGGCTACTACATTAGACACACAAGACCCAAGAAAGGCATCATTGACGTCGTCAGGTGATAGAGTGCATCGCACATTTTCCTTACTACGTACCCTAAGACTACTGATATTGCGCCACAAGACACCCGGTGGTAGATTGGAATCTAGTTTATTTGCGTAGTAAGCGCGCTTTGCGCACCTTGTAACGGAAGTTGAAATATTCCTACCCGATCTAAATGCATCCCAGTTCGATAAGGTGGGATTTTTCTTCCAACGTGAATGGAGCTTGTTTCGCAATTTGATGGCCGACTGAACCTTTCTATTATACCACGGGCAAGACGAACATCTAACAGGGACAGTGCGAACAGGCACATGTTTGTCGAAAGCATCTCTAAGAGTACTAACAAGGAAGTTTGGCGTCAACTGATTGACAATGCCAGCATTCAGCCCAGTCTATTCTGCCAAGGTCCGAGAGAAGTGCATCTAAATCATAGATAGGCATTTTTGTTTGTGAGACTGTGTGGGTAAATGCGAGAGTAACTTCACTACAGTGGTGCTAAGAACAAAATGTTCGCGTCAGTTGCTTAGCCGACAGCAAGGAAGTAACAACGTGATCGCTTTGACGCAAATTTGTATGATAATATTTATGATAATACTTTGAAGACAGATTTCAAGACTTTCGAAAAATTAAGCCTTTAATTGACATATTTGAAAGTCCGTTAACTTGTGACATAACCCAATATTCATATGAAATTCAAAAAGAATTATTAATTCTAAGAAGTGAAATGTCAGTTAACGATGAAACAGATATTATCGATTTCTGGAGAAACTTAGATAGCGAATTTTATACAAATCTTACAGAAATTTCCCTTAAGATTTTATCATTTTTCCCATCAACATTCTTCTGTGAGCACATTTTTTCTGACATGAAATTCATCTGTTCAAAACAAAGGAGCAGATTGACTTCCAAAAATTTGTCAAATGCTTTATTAACAAGAAATTGCCATAAAGGTATATACGTTAATGAGGGCCCTAAATGCTTTCATTCATTAAATAGCGCATAATTTACTATTGCATAAAAAACAAAAGCAAAGCGACGATACGTGTCATCCCTTTGCTTGCTGAAACACAACTGACATGAAAATTCTGTTCTAACACCACTGTGGCTCAATTGATTTTTCGCTCTCAACAGCAACTGAAATGAAGAGCATAAGAATACGTGTGCAGAGCGTAATACCCACATGGGGTACCTTTGCCTATCTATGATCTAAATTAATACTCCGGAAGTCCCTATACGAAAATGTCTGATCGTCACGACTCCGCTCAACATTAATGTCCAAGCAACAAAAAATTAGATCATGGTCAGATAAAAACGTAATTTGTCAAATTTTAAAACACTGGTCAAGTCGGAAACAATAAAATAGTCAAGTAGGCTTGGACTACAATTTACCGCATATCTTGTTGGTATCACCATGTTTACCATCGAGAGCCCCGCGCATGCAACATTGTCTACAAAATTTTTACTGTAACAGTCACGCACAAGAGTATTCACATTAAAATCTCCACAAACAATGATATGATTATAATCAACAAGATACGCAGACATGACATCAAAAAACGGACTAAGACTAACAGATTTATGCGGATTATAGACACAAGAAACAAGTGCTTTAAAATTGTTACCTGTTATTTCTACAACAAGGAGTTCAGTGCCATGGCTTGAGGACATTGTTAAATTTTTCATCCGTAAATGGCTTCTACAATAAATAGCAATTCCACCACCTCTCTCGCCGACCCTATCGTTACGTAGAAGGCTGTAATTTCCTATGTCAACAGAGGAGTCACTAAAGGCTCTGTTATGCATACTTGGCATTGCATGCACTGCTATACCATTTTTACGTAGAAATCAAAAACCTACAGACTTTTACGTATGTAATCTGTGCGTTGGGTAACCGCTTATCGGATGCAGTGTGCATGAAGGTGCCTCGAGGCAGTTTCATCTACAGAAATATTTGTTTCAACTCGCAATCGGTTGTATAAAAATTTGCCTAGTACATAATCTCATTTCTGAATAGCATGAACTTGACCAACTGTGCACTGCATAACCCCGGCAAACTCAGTTTAATGCACAAGTTGTCTGCATCAACCACCGCGAACCATTACAGTCCTGGACCCTAGCAATCAAATGCATACGAACCTAAGCACGCTAACCACGTCTAGATCAAATACTAATGACGAACATTCAAACACATTCCTAACATGCACTATGTTAAGGCCCTTATGACGACTACAGAGGACATTTAACTTAGCGAGACTGTTTACATCAGCGCTAGAAACCCTATATTGTACACCCATGCAAGGTGCAAGCAGAAACAACTTCACTCATAGAGAACAAAGATAAAGAATTGAAAAGAATGGCCATCTTTACAAAGTAAGAAGCGCAATAAGAGGAATAACACACGTAGTAATTATAGAACTCATTGTAAATTTTGGTTGCGGGCTCATTCGTATCATGCCGCACATGTACAAAACCCCTGCGGGTAAAAACCGACAGCAACTTCCCCTCCCGCCGTATCTTAACCGCCGCCTGCAGCAGTTTTCTATGTTCAATAGGAAGACTCTCAAAAATACCAAATTTTCCCTCCACAACCAAAGAGTTAAGCGGGATGGCAGATTTGATGCGCTTACGGCATTCAGCGAAGGCATGGAGAGCCCGATTTCGATCGAGAGGAGAGTAGAATTTTATAATGACTGCACTGTTGGGGCTCACGGAGTTAGATTTTACCCGGAAAATATCTTTGATTGGCGGAACCATGAAATTAATGGAGAGGCAAATTCGATTGAAAATGCTTTTTAAATTCTCACCCTCCATATACGGCAACCCAAAGGCAACAGCATCAGCAGCATGATCGGAAGTCGCCTTCTGCGACAGTACACTTTCAAGCGACGACCGTAGTTCCGCAATCTCACCTTCATGTTTGGTTATTTCCAATTCCATTTTCGCTATATGCTCAGAAGATTCAACCGCTCTTGCTGTCAAAGTCGCTACTTCCGCATCCAAAACGCCTGCCAAGCTTCTCTTCCAACTCAGATATTTTTGAAGAGAGACTCCCGAAGAGACACTGGAGCTGCTCAGTGTGTATTTTGACTTTTTCTTCCAGCTCTTTTACGGCCGCTAAAACGGTAGTTACTACAGCAGACTCATTAAGCTTAGCAGCCTTAGCAAAGGGGGACTCTCTGCTAGCGCGGCGTTTTAATGATGTTGATGTTGATGTTGATGTGGTTGTGTTTGTCACTGACATTTTACCACAGAATGTAAGTTTTGTATGCGCTAGATAAGTACTTAAAACAAGTAAATTAACGACGGAAGCAAGCTTTCAGTGTTAATTTAATGATTGGCAGATGCTCAGCGCGCGAAAAATAGTCGAATTTATATATGAAACTTATAAAATTAAGCAAAAGCAAGTGATTATCGCGGAGCAACTAATAAACACGTCCAAACAGAACAGCGCNGCTCAGCGCGCGAAAAATAGTCGAATTTATATATGAAACTTATAAAATTAGGCAAAAGCAAGTGATTATCGCGGAGCAACTAATAAACACGTCCAAACAGAACAGCGGAGTTAAACAATTTATTTGAAAAGAAAATAAGTAAAAAATGTGTTTAATTTATAGAAATTGATACTTCGTTATGTAATGAAAATTTTCGCCTGCGGCGCGTTTTTAAATAAAAATCAATACGTCGGTATATAATGGGTCGTATGAATAATAAATAAGCAATTGCTTTTTATTAAAATTTCTTACACTTTTTCTCGATTTATTCAAACAAAATTGAAGTAAAAGGTGTGCAATTTGAAAAAAAAATTAAAAAGCAATTGCTTTGTTTTTATTCATTCGGCCCAATGAAAATTTCTAATAAAAAATCGGGCGAATTTTTATTGCAAATTTACGCCTGCAGCGCTTTATTCAATAAAAATCGATACTTCGATTTATAATGAAAATTTGTAATAAAAATCGCGCGATATATAATATAAAAGTTGATACTTCGTTATAAAATGAGAACTTTCAACTATTTAGTTATTTCCACAGTTAATTATTGCACATAACAGTCTGAACTCCGTGTAAACATATTCAATATTTATTCCATTCAGGTTGAGTGGCAATACCGCGCATCAGCAGGTGAATTTTGCGTTGAGCACACCAAAATTGTTTACATTATAATGAATAAAATATATTAGTTTTTAGTGATATATTTAGCGATATTCGGACACATATAGCTGAAATGAAGTATTGTTGTTATATGTATGGTGAAATGTTGGCAATTTGTGCGTTTGTGTGAGTGTAGTAAGGGAATAAAAAGGTGCTATTATGGAAAAGTTTTTTGTTAATAACTTTTTATCGGGTAAAAAAAGTTTATTTCTGCTTTCGGATTCTTGTTACAGGGGTCCAGACGCGTCTAATGGTACCTTTCCTAAATTTTGATCAATTTTAGGGGTTGAAGGCCCACCTAGATCATGCACCTAGATAATTACCCAAACCCACACAGGGTTGCACTGAAAAAAAGTTGAACGGGCTCAAAATTGGCTGGCGACCAACTTTGTTGAAAGCGATTAGTTGAAAGGCCGTTTACACCAGGCGATTGTTGCTTTCAACTAAAAATCGCTTCATGTAAATTCCCTATTAGTTTGCTGTGAGAGTCGCCAAACTCGCTCTTTCCGAGTTGGCTGCAACAACAATTGCAGGCAGTTTGCCAAAGAAAAAATTTCTCTTCGCAATGATCGCCGTTACTATGATTTGACCCTTAATGGCGATAGCGATTTCGCAGTGTAGACGGGGCCTTATAATTTTTTTAATTTTATGGAGCTGGCCATGTCTTTCGTTCATGGGAGCTGGCAGCTCGGATAATATAAACGAACAGGCCTGAGACACTATTGTGATTTCAACTCAGTTGGAAATTTTNTGGCTGTCAAACTATCGAATTGCCTGCAATAGATGTCAAGCAATAAGCGCTGACATATATTGCAGCACATGAGAAATAGGCGGTCTCCATTGGAAATATATTTTGTGACATAGTTTTCACGACATCAGTGTTTTCCTGTGGAGACAGGGCCTTAATGGCGATAGCGATTTCGCAGTGTAGACGGGGCCTCTTTCGTTCATGGGAGCTGGCAGCTCGGATAATATAAACGAACAGGCCTGAGACACTATTGTGATTTCAACTCAGTTGGAAATTTTCAAGCAAATAGAAATGACGAAATATAATTTTTCACTAAGTGCTGGAGCGCTAATTTTTATAATAATTTCTAATTTTAATTCCGGAACGGCAGCCGTGTTTGATGGAAGTAAGTGAATTCAACTAGTTTTCAAGTTTCTGGCACGTTTTATGCAATAAGGGTACTCAAAAGGCTAATTAAAAGTGAAAATGTTAAGAGACATATATAATGGAGAATAATACGAAAGGAGAAAGAAGGGATCACAATGAATAAAGATAATAAATACTTAAAAAGTGCAAAAAAAACATACTTTATCTNGGATCACAATGAATAAAGATAATAAATACTTAAAAAGTGCAAAAAAAACATAAAACATAAAAAACTCGGTTTCGAGGTTTTTATTATATTTTTAGGCAAATATAACTGCGTTGTAGTTTCCGCATTATCTTTAATGTTTTGTGGGGCTGTGAATATCGTTTATGATTTAAGAGTAGTTCATGAAGAAATTGCACTTGATGCAAACAAGACAAAGGTGACAGTGGTCTAAGTATAGAAAAATCCATTTCTTGAAGAAATACATATAGTTTATAACAGCACTCAATTGGACCCTTAGGGTCCATTCTTTCCGAATTCATACATATGCACACATATACATATATATGCAACAAAGACTGGAGTTCCCAAAGCTAAGTTTAAATGTAAATGTTATTAAGGAAATTGAGACTTGCTACTGCAGAGGGAATCGTGAATCATTAGCTTTTGTGTAAATTTTTATTCTTAAAAGCTTGGAAAGCGGTGACGTTGCTGGGTACTTCGTGTCTTCACACATTAACATTTATATTTCACGTCGCGCTGCGTTTTTTATGGATTTGATATCGACGTCGTTTAAATTTCACTAAACGATGAATTGATTTGCTTGGTTTGCGCGCACATTATATGTGCCCAATATTTCTTCGCGAGGCAGCCGCTGTGTTGTAGTGGTAAGCAGTGCCGGCTTACTCTCCGCGGGGTCTGGGTTCAATCCCTGGAAAAAGCAACATCGCAAAAAATATAGAAAAAAGGGTATTTTCTTAATAGCGATACCCCTGTGCAGGCAATGGCAAACCTTCGAGTGTATTTCTGCC
>NW_016157541.1:88185-96526 GCF_001687245.7 Rhagoletis zephyria
CGTGGTACGCAGACCTGAGCATGCCCTAAAGTGGCACCAGCCAAGGCAGGTGTTGCACTTGACTGACGTCACATTACGGAATATCCTGGCCTGACATACCGTGCAGATTGTAGGGGGAACCAGGAGTTGTTGGCGGCGGCGTGTGGGTGGTGGTGCGGTTGTGTGTGTTATGTGGTCTGTAGTGGCTGTGGTACGGTCTGTGGTGTTATTATGTTGTTGTGTTGTGGTGACTGTGTGTGGCTGCTGTGTGAGTGTGTGGGGCTGCTCGGGCAGACTGTGGTTAGCCGTGGAGGCTGCTTTGTTTGAGCAACAGGGGGCCACGTACGACGTGGTCCACTGTCTATGTGTCCGTAGTCCCGAGCAGACTCTGAGGTGACTCCACCCCTCGCAGGCATTACACTTGACTGAGGTGGAGTTGTGGTGTAATCGTCTCCGGCATACACAGGAGGTGTATGTTTCTGGCCCAGGGTTTGACTCGATGCCAGCCCTGAGTAGGAGAATACGTAGTGAATGTAGCCCTATGGACGGACAACTTCTGAGATACTTCGCCGAACTAAACGGGGTTAGATCGCCGAAACAACAGCCCTTGGTCGGGTGAAACCCGAGTCATTCCGGTACGTAGAACCGGCTGTCGTGGGAATGTGAAAGGAACCATCTACATATGGGGTATTCCATGATTAAGTGAAACTTTGTGCCCAATTATAAAGTAACTTATTAAACATGGAATGCTTGATGAATCAATGCTAACTACCTCAAGTTAACATATTTTCGAAGAAAAAATTTAGTTATATTATTTTATTACACTGTAAATGCACTCAAAACTTCAACATTAGAAAAGTAATTGAATACGACAATATTTCTTAATACAGAAGGCTCCGCAAAATCACGTATTTACAAAGTTATTATTTTTTTGAAGTGGGGAATAAATGTCTCGATCTTTCTTCGTCCCAAAGAAACAACATGGCATTGAAGAAAAATTGGCATTTAAATTATATAATGGGATGAAATCACTACGGTTTTGCATGTCCCACCCGTGACAAAAAAGTTTTTAACTTTGTAATGCTTAGTTACTACTTTCGAGAGTTTTCTATAATTTCATAAATAGAGTATGTTTATACTATGCAGCCCCAAGGTGTATTAAACAAGGTGTGATTGACAACTCAGTGCGGCTCTCTTTTAAGGTACTATAATGTCAAAAAGTATAAACAAACGAATTAACCCTTAGTGATGCATGTATCTTGTCAGCACTGATACCCAAGGCTTTTATTTTGATTATAGTTTTGTTTTACAAACATTACCTGGAATATATATATTATGTCAATAAAATAAAACAAATTGTTTATAAAATCGTTTTAGCAATTTTATTGTTTTTAATTGCCCAAGTTTTATGCTTTTGTGCGTTTATTTTTATATTTAAATTTTTTATCCTAAACATTATTCGACACTTATAAAAGTATGATTTTTCATTCGTTTCCAATTTTATATGAGTGCTTAACTGTAACAATTTTTAAATTAAGTTTTTTTCATGCGAAATAGTTTGGGTATAAACGAGCTCGTTTGAAAGTGCTTGGCTCGGACGGACAACAAATGAAATCTCTTTCCTTGAAGTGGTTTTCACAAACGCGAGATGAATCACGTAGTACAACACCACATCGCTGCCATCTTAACTCGCAACTAGGTGGTTTAAAACATCGCACTATTTTCGTGTCCTGACTTCTATTGCATACAGCGCACCGTTCCAAAGTTTTGCTCTGTTTCATCTTGGTTTCCTTACATTAAATATTTAAGCAAAGTCGAACGTATTTACTTATTACCAAACTTTAAATGTGCTTACTTGCTCTCCTCGGCAGTTTATCTCTTAACAATTTCACGTTTGTTAAGAAAATTTGTTGCTTGAAAAATTTTTGTGTACATTTTTTTTAAACAAATTCAAATTTGAAAAAAAAATATTTTCAAATGGGTTAACAATCCATTTCAATTTGACATATAGTTTCTTATGAGAGCAATGTCAAAATCAATCACACTTTGTTGAATACATTTTGTGCTGCCTTATTTCATTTCTTTTATTATATTATAAGTGCCTACTTTAGAGATTTTGAAACGTTTTATCGTGTCCCGCCGTAACAATCACTTATACATTTTTTCTTGTGGTGCCTAACAATAAAAAAACAAGTTTAACGTTTCAAACCTATGTTTAATGCCACAAAACTTTTGACTAAACACCATACTACTTTTGATGGGCTAAGCGATGTAGTAAAAAATTTCGCGTGGCTAACACGAAAAGTCAAGGTAAACATTACTATCATAGAGACGCCAGAGAATTCTATGTTGTTGTTGTTGTAGCAGCACGTAGTCCCCGAATTGGTTGGTTGTTTATTCATCTTCGTCTTCCCCATCTGACTCCTCCAACCTTCGCTTCGGGTGTCAGATGGGTGGGATATGTAGGGCATGCGAACAAGTGTGCGGTGTTGTGTGGACCAGTTCCGCATGCTGGGCAGGTGTCAGCGATCTCTGGGTCTAATCTGGTTCTGTAAGAGTTTAAGCGACTGCACCAGCCAGATCTGAGTTGCGCCAGTGTGGTTCTTGTTTCGCGCGGTAGTTGGAATTCGCTCAAATTGAAGGGAGGCGGCCGGCCGCCGAGGACTATGTTTTCGTGGCATCCTCGTGTTGCGGAGATGACTGCTTCGCGGTGAAGGTTATTGATTCCCTCAAGGTATGCCTCGCGGCTCAGTGGCAAGTGAAGTTGTTGGTCGATGTCTGCTTCTAGGTGACTGAAGTGTCTCATTACGTGTCTTGGTGGTGCAGTTCTCTGTGTCAGGCTGTAGTTAGGGTGAGTTGTTCTGTGACAGCCTAGCATGAACTGTTTTGACAGCAACATATTGTGATCCCTTTCCCGGAGCATTGTAGTCTCGTCGTGTAAGTGTTGTTCGGAGGACATAAGGAGACACCCTGTCGCGGTTCGTAGAGCGGCAATTTGGCATATCTGAAGGTTTTCCCACTGCATGTCACTCGTGCCAGCTGTCCACACTGGGGCGGCATAGTTTGCAACGGACCGGCCGATCGCTTTGTATGTCACGAGCAGAGTTTCCTTATCTTTTCCCCAAGTGCTGGCCGCGAGCGACTTGAGGACTTTATTTCTGCAAACTGTAGTGGTGTGTGCTGCGAAGGACATGAGACTGTCGAACGTGACGCCTAGTATCTTTGGGTGGTTGACTGTCGGAACGTTCAGTTCGAGCCTCACCTCTTTTGTCCACGTGGTGAAGAGTGTAGCTGTTGACCTAGCGGCCGAGATTTGTAAGCTGCGCTTGAGCAGTGTGCACATGCCGTCGATGTTGTTGCCCGTTGCCATGATGGAACAGTCATCCGCGTATGACACTGAGGAGACTTCCTGTGTTGGAGGGGTGAGTTTCGCTAGATATAGGTTAAACAGGATCGGTGATAGTACCCCACCTTGTGGTACACCCTGCTTAATCCTACGTGGCTTTGATGTTGTGTTTCTGAATACTACAGATGATTGCCTCCCGCAGAGGTAACTAACAATCCAACGTTTTGTGTGCGGCGGTAGGGAGGACGATATGATGTCCTCTATAAGTGTTGCATGGTTGACGGTATCGAAGGCCCTTGATAGGTTTGGTGCCACTAGGATGGTGCGGGCGAAGGCGCTCGCCCGTTTTTCCATATCTCTTGGATGGTGTGTGTGGCTAGTGAGGCGTTAAAAGTTTGGTGAGGTATTCGACTCCTGGGGCATCCAATTACTTTAGCATCAGCATGGAGATGCCATCTGGGCCGGCTGATTTCGATGCCTTGGCCTTGCGAATCGCGCCTTGTACTTCGTTGGGTGTGAATGTTGATGGTGTGTCAGTTGCTCGGATGTTGTGTGCTTTGCGGAGTATGCTGCGTTGGGTTATGCTCCTCGCAGGGTGGGCAATAAATTGTCGGCAAAATTCACGCGCGCACTTCTTGGAGGCGGTGTGAGTTTCGTTGCCGAATTTGATGGCCGTGTGGTCGTTATACTTCGTCGGATTCGAGAGGGATTTTACTGTGGACCACAGCTTGCTTACGCCCTCTTGAAGGTTGAATGATTGGAGGTGTTCCCACCATTTGTTCCGCTTGTGGTTGTTTACGAGGCGCTTGATCTCAACGTTAAGATCCCTGATGCTAGGATCTTCGGGATTGACTCGCCTGGTTCGGTCTCGTACGTCAGCGAGTCTTCGGTCGGAAAGCCTGGTCGGATCTCCGGTATACGTCCGGCTGGGATGAAGCTGGCAGCTGCCGCGTTTAGGACCGTGCGGAATTTGGGCTCGGCTATGCGAGCATCAGGTGGAGTTGGTAGGGCACCTAAGTGGGTGTTCACGTAGTTCTGAAGCCGTCCCAGTTGGCCTTTTTGATGTTGACATATGTACGGCGCTCGGAGACTATAAAGTCGTTGGGGCGGTCAATAGATAGTATGACGGGAAGGTGGTCAGAGGACAACGAGATCATGGCTCGCCATGTGGTGCAGTTGATTAAGTTTGCACTTGCGATGGATAAGTCAGGCGAGCTGCTGCAAGTGCCTGTGAGTCTCGTTGGGGCATCGTCATTCAGGCAGCAGAAGGTGGAGTCATCGATTTGCTCTGATAGCGCTATACCCCGTTGGTCGTTGCCAAGGTTGGAGTGCCAGAGCTCGTGATGCGCATTGAAGTCGCCAATCACTAGCGTGTTATCTCCGATGAGTAGGTGGCTGATATCTGGACGGTATCCTGGCGCACAACTGGTGATGGGTGGAATGTAGACGTTGATGATTTTCAGTTCTGTGTGGCCTGAAGTAACGGCTATATCCTGGCATTCGATGAAGAGGTCGGCGCTGTCGATTGCAGGCGTGACGCTTCTGTATTGTACTGAGTGGTGGATGATAAAAGCGATGCCTCCTCCTCTGTCGTGTAAGCGGTCTTTGCGGATTACGTTATATCCGTCGCAGGTCAGAAGGTTTGTACTGCTGCTGAGCCTTGTTTCTTGTACTGCCGCGATTTTGATGTTATGCCTCGACATGAAGTCAGTCACCTCTGGAATTTTGCCTTGGAGGCCGTTGGTTTGTTCGGGCCTCTGGTGTAAGTGGAGACTGGTTTTGCTGTGAAGGTGGTGTTGTTTGGAGGGGAGGTAGGCCGGGGGTATGTGGTGTGGCCGCCTGGGTCGTGTTTGGTGGCCGGGAGCAGCAGGGGGCCTTCTCAGCCTCGGAAGTGNGCCTCGACATGAAGTCAGTCACCTCTGGAATTTTGCCTTGGAGGCCGTTGGTTTGTTCGGGCCTCTGGTGTAAGTGGAGACTGGTTTTGCTGTGAAGGTGGTGTTGTTTGGAGGGGAGGTAGGCCGGGGGTATGTGGTGTGGCCGCCTGGGTCGTGTTTGGTGGCCGGGAGCAGCAGGGGGCCTTCTCAGCCTCGGAAGTGACACCAGCCCTCGCACCTGTTGCATTGAACAGATGCTGCGTTGGCGCGGATCTGGGTTGCACATACCGTGCATGTCCAGATCCGAATTTGGGGTTGTTGGTTTTGTCTGTGGTGGCTTTCAGGTTGCTGGTGCGGCTGTTGTGTAGTTGCCCGCACTGACGTCCGAGGTTGCAAATACGTAGGGTTAGCTTGCTGAGTGGGCGAGGGTGTTGGTGGTTGCTGATTATTGTTGGGTACAGTGCAGCAGGGAGCCAGATAGCTGGGTAAGCGGTCCCGTGCGCTGTTTAGGCCTGAACAATTGCGGAAGTGGCACCATCCTTCACAGCGNTTGGTGGTTGCTGATTATTGTTGGGTACAGTGCAGCAGGGAGCCAGATAGCTGGGTAAGCGGTCCCGTGCGCTGTTTAGGCCTGAACAATTGCGGAAGTGGCACCATCCTTCACAGCGACTGCATTGAACGGACGTGGCGTTGCCATGTATGCGGTTGTTGCATACACAACACAGCCAGACTTGCTTNCAGTGCAGCAGGGAGCCAGATAGCTGGGTAAGCGGTCCCGTGCGCTGTTTAGGCCTGAACAATTGCGGAAGTGGCACCATCCTTCTTCTGTGGCATATTGCGGTCGGGTGTTGTTTGATTCGCCTGGCTGTTGGTTGCGCGTTGCGGTGGTTGTAGGCAGGCAGCAGGCTGCGATGAAGTTTGCTTGCCATTCTCTGTGGCTGTTGAGGCCTGAGCACTGTCTGAGATAGCACCATCGAGTGCAGTTTGTGCAGCGCACCGATATAGAGCGGTGGTGAATTCTGAGTTCGGAGACACTGCACGTGTAAGGCCCAGGATTTTTTTCGATTCCGGCGCGGGCGAGGAGAATTCGGAGCAGAGTTGCCGGAAAGTGCTGCTCCGATGATGAAACAATTGTGTATTCGGGGGTGTGTGCTGGTGTGATGGTCCTTGGCCGGCGTATCCGGGTCGATCTGGTGAACGTAGAACCGACCATCGTGATATCGCAGAGAATTCTATGATGGGAGTTGCTTAACAACAATCCGAAAAAAAAGAGAATTCTATGATGGGAGTTGCTTAACAACAATCCAAAAGTCAATACCAACAATTACCTCAAAAGTTTCAACCTAGAAAATCTAGAAGTTCGCCTAACTTATAAATTCAATCTAATAAATAGCATTTAAGTGACAAAGATATATGTATGTATCTGCGTACAAGTATTCTAAAGCAGATAACTTTTCGGATTAGACATCGATACACAAGATCTTTTCTCACGTTCTACGGTTCCACCAAAGAGTAGCTAAATTTGAGCCTGATTCGTCCATGAAATCAGTTTTCCAAAAAAAACTCAACTCCAGCCACTCTTAGGCACGGTGCACATTAGAGCCATACGATATGCGATGCGATATGCGATGCGATACGCGATAAGATACGCGATGCGTTATGAAATGCGCGCAGTGCACATTAGAGCGATGCGATACGCGATACCATTTTGTGATAGCTCCACAAACTTTTGTGCCCTTATAAGCTTGTAAATGAGTGAAATGAGTTGCTTCTCAACCGAGTTTAGACCTTTCGAATGATGGGTCTATGCTTATATATATAGGTTTTTAAAAAATTTAAGAGAAAAGTATGTTTAATATCAAGTAAAACTGATGTTTATTTTTACAAAGTCGGCTAAAAATTAAATGTGATATTCAAATTTTCATGACAAATTATTTCAGAATATTGCGTTCACTACAAGGAGAAATCGGTGAAAGCTGTATTAAAAAAAAGGTTAAGCAACAATTTTTGAGTTGTATAACTTAGTCAGATTTCGCCCGATTTTTTAAAGTAAAAATCACTATATATCAAATGTTAATATTGCATCAATTCAGGAGTAGTATAGGTTCTTTATAAAACAGTGCGTGAAAACTTTGCCAAATTTAAAAAAAACGAAAAAATGAACACAGAAAGTACACACAGATCTCTTAAGTATTCTAAAAGTTTATATACATATATCATTCGAAAGGTCTAAACTCGGTTTATAGTCAACTGAGTTACAAGCTTATAAGTGCGGAAAACCGGGTTTTTAACAGTAAATCAAGATTGTGTGGGTGTTTGACAAACATTTCGTATCTCGATTCTTACTTAACTCGGCAAAGCCTACCTGAAAAATAACATGATTTACCAGGTATTTTACTTCATTATTTTTTGTAGCATTGTGTAATAGAGCACATGATACAAAAAACAAGGTAGTTCCATTGTCACTTTTTCGTCGCCATATTAACAACCTGACAATTAAGCAGATTGTGACATTTCGTGCTACCATACCCAATATCTAAAATCCTTCAAATTTTCTTATTAATGTTTTGTCGATTTAAAAATATTTTGTTCTTAAGCATAGCATAATAAGAAATAAACAAGAAATAAGTGTGAAATTCCCCAAACATTTCCTTGAAACATTTTTGCAACATGAAGCTACCCTGTAGTCAAATGTACTAGTTGTAAACTACCTCACAACTAGTATGAACCGCATGCCCAACTAGTCAGCCAACTATCTTTTTTCCATACAATCAACTGGTATTTTTAACATGGGGATGTCCTACGAGATGGCAATTGTCAGATTTCGGTCAGAAATATACCAGTCTCATACTAGTTCAAAATAGACAGAAAAATACTAGTCCAATTATGGACCAAAGCCACTTTAATATATTACATATTTTCATTTAGCAGCCTTAGATTTGCTAATAATTAGTGTTAAATTTTTTGAGTATTAATTAAAAGCAAAATAAAATACATAAATATTTCAAACTTTCGAACATGATATCAAATGCATTTTTCATTAAATGCTATTAAAAAGAAAACAAAAGAAAACATTTTAGTTAAAAATAAATAGTACGTATGCATGCGCTGTTGCTATGTGGAGGGAGGCTACAGTTGACAT
>NW_016157541.1:101428-150517 GCF_001687245.7 Rhagoletis zephyria
ATGCATAATTTAGTTATTATTATTATTATTATTATTATTATACAGAAAGAAAGTGATCAATCACTGACTTACAATAAATAAGGAGCGCTAGTTGCATAGACCTTCGGCTCTCTCGAAAAAACTTATTAATATTAATTCAATATACTTAACCTATACATAATACATTTTTAAATCAGTTTATTTAAATTCGTTAATCTAACAAAGTTTGCGACTTATTGTATGTTTCTTGTCTCCACCTCTTTTAACCCTCCGATGAGTGACAGTGCCGATGACGTTAGATTCGTGAGAAGGTCCTTAGGGACCTACAAAGAGTTGCTCGATGTTTCGACTGTACATGTGCAACTTCTTTGGTATTTATGTTGTCTTTTGATTAAATTAACGTCCTGCATATATATTAGGAATGAAATAATTTGAAGAACAAGTGAAAAAAAATCGAAACATGAAGACAAGTAAATTGTTATTTCTTCTAAAATTGTACAAGGTCCCTAGGGACCTTATCACTAATCCCCGTACTATATATGTTGAAATCTCAATAACACTCGAACGCACAAATAGGATCGTTTTTGCAGTACTTTGCAGTGTGTCCCAACAATTGGCACATTTTGCAACGCATGGGATTTGGGATGTATTCCCTTACTTGAGCCTTATGCCATGACACATTGATTGACTGAGGCAAGTTGAAAAGGTCGAAAGTTAGTAGGACAACACCACTATTTTCCGATTTATTATCACGTTTTTTAAATTTGTAAACGGACACTACGCCTTGCAGTTCTAAGTTCTTCACAATTTCTTCTTCTGAGACGTGGTGGAGGTATGGGTCGTATATAGTTCCTTTTACAAAATTCAAGTTATCGTGGTACTTACACGTGATTTCGCAAAGTCCTGCCAACTGTTTGGCGGATATAAATTTTTGTGCTGCTGTTTTGTTTTCGACGAGAAGTAGAAGATTACCATCACGAAGCTCCGATACGCTGATGATATCTTTGCTAATGATGTGTAACGATCTTTCAACTGCGAAGCATGAAAAGTTAGTCAAGCGTTTATTCTCGTCTTTAGAGGAAACAACAATATATTTTGGGTCAGACTTTGCCGAAACCAGGTTAGGTAGATTTGGGAATTCGGATAGTTTTTTCCGTTTTTTGACTGATGGGGGACTAGGAGCTAATAAAGCAAACCTGTTGTCCCCAAGGTTAGAGGCCCTACGGGCCATTATAGCTGGGAATTCGCACCCGCAGCAAATTAAGAAAAAAAACACCTGCACGTGTAAGTGAAAAAAGACACGAGGTATTTGTTTGTTTGTTTTTGTATTTCACTGACGGGCTATGGAATAGCAGAAAAAGGGAAACACAGAAAAACAACCGTTCGCACCGAGAGCTAGTCGACGACTGGATACTTTAGTTAATTTTTGAGTGAACTAAATAAAAATAAAAGTTGTCATTAAAATAAATGCAATTCATTAAAAATTTATAAAAGTAATAATTAATGTTTGAAATTTGAGATTTGGATAAGAATAAAATAATTCTTAATTTTTGTCTATAGTTTGGCTTGTTGATTGATAATAGAAATTAATCAAATAAATAATTGTAGTAACCGTTTAATTAAAAAAATTCGAAAATAATTGAAAATGATCAAAAATAACAAACTAATGATGTAATTAAATTTTTTTAAGTAATTATATGTTAATCATTGAAAACACGCTTTAATTAATAATCATTATGAATATTAATCATTATTTAACAAGTATGGTACTCGCTTTAACGGTTTACAATAAAGCCAAATAAAAGTTATAATATTTTGTGTACTCTATTGTATTCAACTGTCGAAGTCAAATAAAACAGGACACGAATACATAAATCGTTTTGTACTTGGTACAAGTCTGGACATTTTCGAACTAGTTCGGTTTCTGTCAGGAAATTCTAGTTGTAAACTAGTATTTTTCCTGACTAGTTTGGGGTTTCACTGCAGGGTAGCAACACAATTTTCATGACATTTTTAAATACACATGTATATTTTAAATTGTGTGAAAGCTGACAGTTTATAGAATTCAGTAGCGACGAAAACAAAGGGGGGTTAAGTGGTTAAACCTTACCCAAGCCGAGCATAAAACTTGCGACGCAATTTCGGCTTATGTCTGTGGGTCTTGGCAAGAATGTAATCCCTGAAGGTTTAGCTTAAAATGGTTTTCGGGATACACCCTGTGATCATGTTACTTTCCAGAAGGTTTGGCGCCCGTTTTTCTGTACATATTTTCGTTGGAAAAATACCTTATCACAGTATTCTAGGTAAATGTTTCCAGAGGTATTTATGCGTCACCAGAATTTTAGTTTATTTGGCTTATACCGCTAGCTCTTTTCAACGGCTACGAGATTGTTTTCATATACCCCCATTTTTCATAGGTTTGGGATTGATTTCATTACCTCTATTCCTAGTTCTACGGTGGCACGCCGCATTTTCCAATAAACTCATATTTTTCCATGAGCTTGAGATTGACTTCATATACATATATCCATACAAAGTTCCAGGACTCTACCATAAATACTTCCAGAGATATGCACTACGAAAAATTCGATTTGTATGGGAGGTTCCACACCCCCTTTAGATATCGGGTTTGTTTTAGCCTATAACCATTCTTGGAAGATTTGTGTCCGAAATTTCAAAAAAATCGGTATAGCCGGTATGGGCATTGTGACTCCTCAAGGGAAATGAACTAATGATTGCAAAAAATTAAATCAAACGTCGTAGTTGACCAAAAACGAACATTAGACTTCATTCTCTCAACTTCTCAGAATGTAGAAAAGCTAAGAAATATATAATAAGATAGGATATATTAAAACAGCCTCCAAAACATTTACTAAAGACACCCCTGGACTACACAAATCAGTTTTATTGAAAATTTGTTTTTATCTATTTATTTTATCCTTCAATTTTGGGTGTGTCAAAATTTCATGTGAAAACAATATGTGTTGCTAGAAAAATTTTACGGCCCATGGGTTCCAAAGTAAATTCCATTGCTGTTAAATGGACAAAGACAATATGTATTAAATAACACATCGAAATGTGTAATTTCAGTAATTTGTGTAAATGTGTAATTTCAGAATTACATCAGAATCACGTATCCGATATAGAAAACTACATTGTGAAATAATGAGATGACATGAGGACACTAACATAATTTTAAAATATGTTCACTAAAATTGTATTAATATTAAAATAATGATGTGGCAAGTTGTTATCGAATTTAATGTAAAATTTAAACGTTTTCAGATAAGATATTGATTATTTTTAAAAGGTATATATTAATACAACTGTTTTCTTTATAATCCCAAATTTAGGATACAAAATGTCCCACACCAAAAAACTTACAATTGGGTAATGCCGCTTCGAATTTTTCACAATTGAGCAATTGTCAAAAATCCGCTTTTTAATCAAAAAGTTGTTTATTGAAACTACCTTCTTTTTTGTATCATGATAGAGCACACAAATTTGTACTTTCTCTCTTTAATTTAAAAACTCCTTAAATATAATAAAAAACATATAAGAAGAAAACATATAAAAATAAAACGAATAATCAAAAATAATTACCTACATATATACATCATTTTTTAGTATTTGTTATTATATTTGATTTCTTCTTTTAATGGTTAATGAATGGTTATTTCTTAACTGTTTCTAATTACACTGATTACTAATTATTAGAATATTTGAAACAAAACAGTTAATCATTAACATATAAACAAACACCAAATCTTTTTTGCTATTCAAAATCAAAAATAAATATGCAGGTTTAAAATTATTGGATTCTTTAAATTTCTTTTTAAAGATGTGAAAACAAAGGCAAATAAACCATCACAAAAAATATTCTTTTGTACATTTACCTGTGGCCTTGACCTCAGACGCTATATTTCTCCATGCCAAACTAGTCATGTCTGTTGTACAGTCGTTTTTTTCTGTATAGTTTCATAAACAAGGTTTTTTTTTTTATAAATTCGACAAAAAAAAATTGAGGAAGATGCTTCCGCCTGTGAAATGGTCATGCTTATTGCAAAAAATACCGCGCAATACTAATCTCACCTCGTTGAGGAAACCGTGTCGCACGTGCGATACGCATGCGATATTGTTGTTGTTGTAGCGGCACTACTAAGCCCCGCTTGTTTCGGGTCAACTTTTAATCATTATCGTCAAGCTCAACTAACGGTAGGCCCAGGAAACGAGCTGTTTCGATGGGGTCGGACCAAAGGGAGAGGGGTGTTAGTTGAGTCGGATTGAGCTGGCATGTGAAGAGGTGGTTGGTGTCGTGGGGGGAGTCTCCACATGCCGGGCACTCATTTGGGATGTTTGGGTCGAGTCTGGACAGGTAGCTGTTTAGGCGGCTACAATATCCAGACCGTAACTGAGCCAGGGTAACGCGGGTCTCTCTAGGTAGTTGAAGCTCCGTCTCTTCCACAGGTGGTGATTGGGCTCCGATAACGACATTCTTAGGCCGGGAGTCGAGGTAGGTGGAGACTGACTCCCTATGAATGTCGTTAATCGCTTGTCTGTACGTCATTGGGTCCAGTGGTTGGTCTGTGTGGGTCTGGACTGCGTCCTTGTACACGAATAGGTGCCCCCTGACGTGCCTGGGCGGAGGCTCCTCCTCCAGCAGTGGTCTGTTGGGGTGTTCGCTTCTGTGACACCCCACCAGAAACTGCTTACAGAGCATTTTGTTGTGTTCCCTTACGGGGAGCACTTGGGCCTCGCTGTGTAGGTGGTGCTCAGGCGTCATCAGAAGGCACCTAGTCGCTGTCCGGAGTGCGGCGTTCTGACAAGTCTGTAGCTTCGTCCACTGCGTCCAACTAGTCCCCGGTGACCAAACTGGCGCTGCATAATTTAAAACCGGCCGGCCAATTGCCTTGTATGTTGCCAGCAACGTTTCTTTGTCTTTGCCCCAAGTGCTGCCGGCGAGCGACTTGAGGACCTTGTTGCGGCTCTGTACTTTGTTGACAACTGCGGTTGTGTGCGCGGAGAAGGAGAGCAGGCTATCAAAGGTAACCCCTAAAATTTTTGGGTTGTTCACCGTCGGTATAGGTGTGCCGTCGACGTGAATGCCTAATTCGAGCCTGACCTCCTTCGTCCAGGTGGTGAAGAGGGTCGCCGTTGATTTCGTTGGGGAGAGGGTTAGGCTCCTTGCAGTGAAGAAGCGAGAAAGGCTGGAGAGATAGCCGTTTACTTTTGAGCAGAGGTCATCAATTCCATTCCCAGACGCCAAAATCGAACAATCATCAGCGTACGAGATCAGGGAAACTCCTTCAGGAGGCTGGGGGAGTTTCGAGATGTAGAAGTTAAACAGTAAGGGGGAGAGAACACCACCTTGTGGAACCCCTTGTTTTATTCTTCTTGGTTTCGATGTTTGATCTCTGAAGATTACTGATATACGATATTATATCTCAGCGGTGTCGCTGTCGTGCAAGTGTGCACAGTTTTCATCGCTTCCTACCAATTCCCACGTACTCAGCATGCCGATATCGCATTCATATCTTATCGCGTATCGTATCGCATATCGTATCGCTCTAAGGTGCACCGTGCCTTAGGGCCGGTTACTCAATGTCTGGTTAACACTAACAGCAGGTTAGACATAACTATCGACGTGATAACAGGAGTCGATATCCATGTTTAACCTGTAGTTAGTGTTAGCCAGACATACTTAGCTAGTCTAAACAAAGTTGAAAATCATTAAGGCACATTCGAAATTTCATTGCAATCAAATGCACCGAGCAGAAGTGCATTTGGAAAATGCATATAAAATGTCATGCGTTTGCAAATAATCCATTATCCCATGCATTTGAATACATCAATCTGGCGACTTCTAGCTTTCGCTTGGTATAACTATTGCCCCCTAAAATAGATCCTGAGGGCAGCAGTATATCGTGAGTCTTACAATGACTACTGTGATAAAAGTGGGTCAATTGATCTTGTATTTGGCCTCTTACATTAATCGTACCTAAGCCCTTTGATATGGATCTCACTAGAAGCTCCATTTCATGAAGAAAATCGTACGTGTCCCACCCGTGACAAAAATTGTCCCACCCGTGCAAGGAGAATTTTGAATTTTTTTATAATAAACAACTAATCGTTGTTATGGTTTGTGCTTTATTAGGATTGCTGGTTCTTTTCTGTATAGTAAAACATCTAATTCAGATAGAAATTTTAAGTTCTGTTCTCCAAAGAGCAGTGTCTTTTCTTTGTCTTACCCGTGACAGAAGAAAGAGCTCATAATTTTCCCATATAAAATCAAGTTGGAACATTTTTCGTATTTGGCAATAACTCGTATATTAGTGAACTAGGTGTAGCTTTATCGAAATGTAGAATTGTTTAGCCCTTTATACTTAAATTTACAAAAGAAAAACTATTTTTGCTGTATTTAGGGTGAAAATGTCGCATTTATTCGACAAAGTAGATGCAAATATTCTGCAGCACAGGTGTTGTTTTTGGTGTGACTGCTGAGTTGGGTGTCAATTTGTAGCCATTGGCTGTTATCACTTTTCCGGAATAGGCAGCTTCAAGTCGAGCAATAATTTAATAGTGTTTTTAATGCTACAGAAGTTACATCTAAAAATTTTATTTTAGATACATGCAATCTTGCTTGTGTTGATGTAATTGTTTGGCCGCCAGTTTCACGGCGCTTTTATTACGCGTGTCTTGGAAGTCTTGATAACGTGCTTCAACTCTTAGGGCATGCAAGGGAGTTGGAGGAAGGGCGCCAATAGCTCACCTGAAGCTTTTGTTGAGGGCGGTGTTGATTTTCCTTACATTATTAGCGGATGTCCATCCATAGATTGTAATGCAATCTTGTAGGATGCCATTTGTTAGGGACTGGCATATGTTGAGTGCTGTTTCTATATGTGGACCTTTTTTTACGAGAGCAGATAAGTTTCATGAGATTGTTAACTTTGTAGAGTTTGTTCACAACGTACTTCGAATGTTTATTCCATAGTAACGTTTAATACTACCCCAAGAATTCTAATACTATTTTTGATCTGGATGTTATTCTCTCTCAACTTTAATTTGGTCACTGCACATTTCTGTTTACGGCACACGTGTAAGGCTTCAACTTTGATAACGGGCACTTTAGCGCCCCTGCTATTCGCCAAAATGTTGATTTTCTGGTCCAAGGACTCAATGTGATTTCCAACCTCCCCTTGTGGGCCTGAATATATTGTCAAAGTGTTATCCGCGTAGATTCCGAGAAAGTCTAATCCTTCAGATTTTTTGAGCTCAACGGCAAGCGAGTTTTTTTAGACATTATATAGAATAACGGAGAGTGGTGAACCTTGCGGTAGCCCGTTTTCCAGGGCGCGTTTATGGGAAAGGAAGCCGTCTATCCGTGTTGTAATTAGTCGGTTGGATAGAAAGGATGAAATTACTTGCAGTAGTTTTCTTGGAATGCCCCATTCGTGAAGCTGTTTGATAACAAAAATATCAATTACGCGATCGACATTCAACATTAGCTGACGTAGAGAGCAGACGTGTTTTCGTCTTGCTCCTGCTTTTTGTTTTTGATTTTGTTTTCTTTTGATTTATTTAATATCTTATCATGGTTGGCTTGTGCGGAAAATGTGCAAAGGCATTTTCAAGAAACGATGTTTGTGTTGTGTCATGTTCAGGACTCTGCAAAAAGATTTTTCATCGTGGCTGCTGTGTTGGCCCCATCTCGGAATACGATGTGAGACTATTTGAGTCGAACCGCCATATTGGTTATATTTATGTGTGAGGAGTGTGTGAAGCTACTCGACGCAATGCAATTGTCGTATAAGCTTAGCGTGGATACTATTTTGAATGCAGTTGAGTTGAAATTTAAAGATTTGGCCAAGCGATTCGCCGATTTAAAAAATGAAATAAAATGCTTATATCTTTCTGGCAACAACAACCTTCGCATTGCGGATGTATGTTCATTGGTAAATAGTTACTCGGATGGTGCTGTTAATCAGTATCAAAACACTGCTAACGCAAACAATAGTGCTACTTGTTCTTCCACCGCTAATGGTACACTTGCTGTTCCTGTCACTCAATCGTCTAATATCGTACCTGCTCTACAATCTAATAGAACATTTGTCAATACAGTGGATTCGAATTCGCGCCCGATTGCATTGTTATCTCCATCTCATGGTCCTTGTCCAGATAAAGGCTACTCTGTTAACCTCAGATCTGCTGCCTCGTATCCTACTACAGCTGCTCTGTTAGCTTCACCTAGAGCCACTGGTCCTGTTATTGCTGCTGTTAATATCGATTCCAATGCTAATGTCGCTGTTAGCACGGCTACCAATGCTAATGTTGCTTTTAACACCGCTGCTACTAATAACATTCACTCTACATCAATAATCCATCCGAATTTAATCCCTATGGAAAATTTATCAACTCAATCAATTGATATNAGTTGATAAAGGACCAAAATGCTTTGGGATTAGATTTGATGTTATTTTTCTTTTTTTTTTGGCGGCGGAATAATGTTATTCTTTGATGCAATGCAAACAGTGAACTTGATATTATAGTTAAGAAGAGATGGGTGCATGTCTCCTCTTTTAACCCTGAAATCTCGGAGCAAAGCGTTATCGAATATGTCGCAAAACAAACTGGCATTGCCATTAAACATCTAGCCTGCAATAAACTTGTAAAAAATGGCACAGATGTAAGCTGAGTGACATGAGTAAGCTTCGGAGTGTGAACCTGAAATTTGGTGTAGTTCCTGCTTTCTATGATAAAATCTTAGCTTCTGAGGTTTGGCCGTCGAGTATCAGTATAGGCCATTCAAGTTTTTTCAAAAGGAGGTGAAGTCAGCCACTACAACTGCTGCCTGTTTGTGCTACGGAATCCCGCAATCCTCAGTCGAATTTCAAAATATACTACCAGAATATGGCTGGGATGCGAACAAAGGCCAGTGCTGTTTACTCGGCTACGTGCCATGCCGATTATGACATTGTTTTTCTTGTTGAAACGTGGTTAAATGCTGACTTTTGTAGTGAGGAGTTTTTTGACAGGAACGTTTATTCAGTGTTTCGTAAAGATAGAGACAGTATAGCTACGGACACCACTCGTGGTGGAGGCGTGCTTATTGCAGCAAAGGATCACTTGCAAGTGTCTGCAATTCCCTTAAAGAATACTGATTCTAAATTGGACCAATTATGTGTATCAATATTGGGTCAAGAATCACCTTTATATTTATGTGTATCATATATACCGCCTAATAGTTTAGATAAGCTTTATTTTGACCATGTTAATAATATCATAGATCTAGCAGTTTTGAATAATAATGTGCAGCTATGCCTACTGGGAGACTACAATTTAAGTAAAATAGTATGGTCTTATGTAGAAGAAAATGTGCTCATACCCAGCAATGTAAAGAGCCCTCATGAATTTTATTTGATTGACGAGTTTTATAGTTTACAATTAACACAAATCAATTGTTTTGTAAATGAACTAAAAAAGATATTAGACTTAATTTTCGTTTCTAGTGAATTAAAGTATAATATTTACAAGTCTGAATATCCGATATCACCTACTGATGGACATCATACCCCTGTCATTGTGGAGCTTCAGTTTTATGAATTTGCTAAGTTAGCCCATGGATTTGTCCCCAATTGGAATTTTAATCGATGTGACTTTTCCCATATCAATAACCTCATTTCTGATTTTGATTGGGTAACATCATTTGGGTGTCATCATCTTTCTGAATGTTTTAATATTTTTATATCAAAACTTGTGCAAATATGTGCTGAAAATATTCCGGTCTTTCCGAAAAGAGTTCATAAATTACCTTGGTACAATAGGAGATTAAAAAACCTTAAAAACTTGCGTAATAAGTATTTCAAATTGTTTAAAAGTACGGGTGATTGGCAATACAGAGTTCTCCACGTGAAATACCTGTCGGATTTCAATTGCTTGGACAAGTTTCTTTATAAAAACTATTTACTTGGTTTTAAACATAATTTTAAATCGGATCCAAAAGCGTTTTGGAATTTTATTAACTCGAAACATTCTTCTTCACTTATTCCGTCGTCTATGTCTTTTAATGGGATGACGTCTAAATCACCCTTTGAGACTGCTAACTTGTTTGCTAGCTTTTTCAAATCAAATTTTGTTTCTGATCTCTCATCGTTTGGGGAATTAGGAGATATTGGGATTTCTCCCTCGTTGGATTTTGGAGGTTTGGAATTATCCGAGGAGGATGTATCTTGCTCGATTAGGGAGCTTAGTAATTCGAAGCAGGCTGATGCTCATGGAATTTCTGCGTTTTTCCTCAAACAATGCATTACTAATCGAAGTAACCACCACTGAACTGTTGTTTAACATGTCTCTCAAACTGGGTATTTTTTTGGATGAATGGAAATTAGCCTTTGTTACTCCTATCTTTAAAGCAGGCGATAAATGCCAAATTTCCAACTACAGGCCTATTTCTAAACTCGCTAACTTTGCCAAATTGTTTGAAAAAGCTGTTAGTACTAAAATGACCTTTGCAATTAAGCCGTTTATATCTATTTCCCAGCACGGGTTCATCCCCGGACGCTCAACTGTTACCAACCTAGCAGTTTTCTCAAATTACTGCATCTCTTTTTTTGTCGATGGTTGCCAGGTAGATACCATATATACCGATATATCGAAAGCGTTTGACAGAGTTTGTCATGGGTTATTATTGTGTAAGTTACGCTCATTTGGTTTTCACTCCAAGTTTCTGGATTGGCTCAGATCTTATCTAGTCAACAGAGTCAACTTTGTATCAGTGGATGGTGTAAAATCGCATGCATATGTTGCTACTTCGGGTGTTCCCCAAGGCAGCATATTAGGTCCGTTACTCTTCTTAATTTTTATTAATGATGCCAGTGCTTGCTTTAAACAATGTAATCACCTCTTATATGCGGATGATTTGAAAATTTTTAAATATGTAAACGCTAACTCTGATATACAGGCGAAATAAGCTAGAGCTTAATATTAACAAGTGCTGTTTTGTGAGGTACTACAAAAGACGTTTACCTCTGCAGTCGTCGTATCATATTTCAGACTCCGATATAAGCTCCTATAATAAAATTAAAGATCTTGGAGTAGTGTTCGACTCGGGCTTCACGTTCATTGAGCACCTATACTACATTATTCCCAAGGCATACTCGTCATTGGCTTTCATAAAGAGGAATAGCTCTGAATTTAAAGATCCCTATACCAAGAGAATTTTATACAGTGCTTTCGTGAGATCGAAACTAGAGTATGCGTCTGTCATTTGGAATCCTTATTTTGATACTCACTCAAAAAGAGTAGAGCATGTACAAAAGAGTTTTCTAAAATTTGCGTTATACCAGTTGAAGTTTGATTTGCCAGTTCCGCCATATATTTCTCGCTGTAAATTAATTGATATTCATACTCTAGCTGGAAGAAGGACTATTTCTGGGCTCATGTTTATACATGATATTCTTAATGGTAGTATTGACTGTCCTGTGCTGCTACAGGTCATAAAACTGAATGTTCCTGTTCGATCTTTAAGGTATTTTGAAATCTTCTCAATAGAATTTTATAAAACTAAGTACTCGCAAAATGAGCCTATTTCTAGGATGTTAGGTGAACTAAATGCTTTAATGAATAGAAGTAGAGATGTTTATGTGTTCTCCAGTCGCTGTTCTTTTAAGTTGGCCTTGAGGTCAAATTATAATTAGTCTTAAGTTAAATGTTATCTAGTCTGTTAGGTTCGGTAAAACCATAGACTTAAATAAATAAATAAATAAATAAATAAATAAATAAATAAATAAATAAATAAATAAATAAATAAAAAAAAGCCTTCTCTATGCTTTTTGTTAGCCATGTTTTCTTTTAACTTGCTTTCCAGTTGATTGCAAAGAGTGTGCACACCGCGTTGGGCTAAAAAGGCGTGCTGTTCTGTACATATTTTATTTTGCAGACAGGTCGTTAATCGTTATGCGATTATTTTTTTCTATTACGTTTCTATTACGTTTAAAGCGATTCCATGCTAGATTTTTTTCGGGAATGAGCTTGGCAATATCTGAGTTAAACCATATTGGATTGCATCGCTGTGGCGGCTGCCTGTTATGAGGAATTGACTCATAGCTGATCTTCTGATAATACGTTTGATTTGGGCTGCTTCCCTGTTTATGTTGTTGGATTCCTCGTAATCGTAGNTTGTTGTAGCGGCTACAACAACCCCGCCCAGATCGGTTAATATCTCAGTCGTTGTCGTCAAGTTCCACTAACGGCAGCCCTAAGAAGCGTGCAGCCTCTATGGGGTCGGCCCACAGGGAGAAAGGCGTTAGGGTTGTTGGGTTTTCCGGGCATACGAAGAGATGCTTGCGAGTCATGAGGTGTCTCTCTGCATGCCGGACATTCACTTGGCACATCCGCGTTTAGTCCGCTCAGGTATGAGTTTAAACTGATGCAGTAGCCAGAGCGAAGTTGGGCTATTGAGGTTCTTGTCTCCTCGTCTCGTCTATGTCCGGTGGTTGTGCGCCTAGAACGGCATTCACTGGTCTGGAGTCTACATAACTCGAGACTGACTCCCTCTGAATGCCGTTCAGGACTTGTCGATATGCGGACGGGTCCAGACGTTGTTTAATGAACCTCTGGACTTCGTCCGTCAGTTCGTAGAGATGCCTCCTGACGTGCCTGGGCGAGGGCTCTTCTGCAAGCAGCTGCACATTCGGGTGACCACGCCTATTGCTCCCGACAAGGAACTGCTTGCAGAGCATGGTGTTATGCTCCTTGACAGGGAGCAATTTCGCCTCGTGTAGGTGGTGTTCAGGCGACATCAGAAGGCATCAAGTCTCTGTCCGTAGTGCGGTGTTTTGAGTTGTCTGCAGCTTCATCCACTGCGTCCTACTAGTCCCCGGCGACCACACTGGTGCTGCGTAATTTAAAACCGGCCGGCCTATTGCCTTGTATGTTGCCAGCAACATTTCTTTATCTTTGCCCCAAGTACTGCCGGCTAGCGACTTGAGGACGTTGTTGCGGCTCTGTACTTTGTTGACAATAGCGGTTGCGTGCGCAGAGAAGGAGAGCAGACTGTCGAAGGTTACTCCGAGTATTTTGGGGTTATTCACTGTCGGAATTGGTGTATCATCGACGTGAATTCCGAGCGGTATCCTGACCTCCTTCGTCCAGGTGGTGTACAAGGTCGCAGAGGATTTCGTAGGGAAGAGGGTTAGGCTCCTGGCAGTGAAGAAGCGAGAAATCTCGGAGAGATACCCGTTTACTTTCGAACACAAGTCACCAATTCCATTCCCAGTCGCAGATTACACACATCTATTCATTGCTGCTCCATAAAAAGAAAATAGTAAAATTAAATTCAAATTCAACAACAGTTCTAAACCGCTTATCGTAGAAATTTTTTTAGCCATTGAAAGGCTCATGACTTTTTTATGTCACTTTTGAAATAATCATATAAGCCTGCCTCGCTCTGAAAACAATATATCTTTACTGTAATGTTTCCGGACTGTACCTACTAGCTGCTAATGCCAATATAGGAGTATTACATATGTATATGGTGCGCTTACACAATATCATTTAGCGATCTGAAAAGTAAATTCGTATAAAATAAACATAGGGCCAAAGCTGACAAAACTCATGGGGTTTCTATATATTTCGGCTGCAGAGCCATCCATTGGGTCCATTTTCTGCACAACCATTGCTTTTCATGAAATGCGTATTTATGAATTTCAACCAGATGGAAAAAAATTGGGCTTTCTAAATATCTCGACTCCAGCGCCACCCATCGGGTCTATTTTTAGCAACGGATTTTTCATCATACAGGTAGCTCACCTTGCGAAATTAAACGAAATCGGTTAATAAATACGGTTTTTACAAATAACTCAACTCCAGCGCCACCCAGCGAGTTTTCTAACACACGACTGAACTCTATCCTGTGGTTTTTGAGTTTAGTCCGAACAACGAAAACAGCTACCGTTTTATGTATGTATATAAGTACTAGGGATGCCAATCTTTTTTAAGTCTTTTTTAAGTCCCGAATATCCCGGGATTAGTCGATTTAAATCCCGGGATTGCTGGAAACAATTTTTTTGTTAGCCAATTAAATTTTTATCACAAATATCCCCTCTCAAGGGCAAAACAAGAATTTTTTGCAACCCTTAATGCTATAATTTCTTTAAGATCGCATTTCCATCAAAAGAAGGAATAATTTTGCTTCGCTCAAAATGGAATAGGTGATGCACTTATATATTTATTTTTTACTTAAATGTGTTAACTTTTTTATTATTACTTAAATATACTGATAATATCTTAAATTGATCTCAAACAGTGATTTAAAAAATTTTATATAGTTACATAGGCAGTTACTGCTGTACCAAATACAGTCACTTACAAAAATATTTTGCATCGATTTTTTTTGCAATATTCAAAATATTTTTCATGGTATTTTTTTGTTAATTAAAAAAAATATATAGCTCATTTTACAACAAAAATCATGTAAATCAAAATTTCACACTTTAGAGAAAGTTGGTTTAAGTTCACCAAATTATCATAAAAATATCAAACTTTTTAATCATAATTTTTACAAAAAATTCTATTATGCAGTTTTATAGCCCATTCAATTTAATACAATAAAGTGCAATTTTAAAGTTGCTAAAAACTCCCTTGATTTTTGAATTTTTTTTACTGACGATGTTGGGCATTTTCTTCCTTATAACGAATTTTTTTGTGGCAAAAAAAAATATATAAATTGTCAACGGGATATTTTAGCAACTTCGAAATTGCACATACGAATCTGATTTTTTAAAATAACAAAAAAAAATACCATGAAAAATGTTCTGAATATTGCAAAAAAAAATCTATGCAAAATATTTCTGTGAGTGACCGTATATGCATTTGTACTTGTAGTACAAAAACTATGTTATAAATTAATGATATGTACATACATACATATATGTTTGTCAAATTTTATGTTTGTTTTTTGTTGATTGAAAATACTGATTTATCGTCTTAATAAATATGAAATGAATTACAATAAATTGTACTTTTTTTTGTTATATCAATCTGATTTAAAATACTATAATAGAATGATCACAGATGTGTTGCACTTTTGCCTGAATTTCGGGACAATCCCGGGATTGTATTTTCAGATCCCGAAAATCCCGGGATGGACAAAACCCCGAAAATTGACATCCCTAATAAGTACGTAGATAGGACATTATTACGAACCTCATACAAGTCAAGGTTTCAAACTTAGTGCAAAATTTAAAAATTTCTTAAAAATTTTACCCTTTCTGGTTCGGTTTGTATTGGAGGTGCCACGCCCCCTTTTTCAATACCTGCTATTTTTCGGCATAGGTACTTTATTCATAACATCCCTACAAGAACAGTGATAGTCATTTGATTGATCATGTGATACTCACTGGTGATGGAGATCTCAATCATGTACTTCTATCAACTTTTTAAGAGCAATATGCAAAACGTGATGTAAACATTTGTGTACATGTGATCTTCCGTCTTCATCCGACTTATGGCCTTATTTAGTTGTCTCTTTTTAAACAACGCAAAATTTGCAAATGTGTTAGTAAGGTAAATGAGAATGTGTTAGTTTCCATCAAACAATTCTTGTAGGGATGTGGCTGTGGCAAATTTCAAGACTTTAGCTTAAGATAGGGTTGCCAATATTTTCTAAGATATTTATAGTACTTAAAAATAATAATGTAAAAATATATAGTAGACTTCAAATATATATAGTATTTTATTTAAAAAAAAAATGTAAAAATTTTATAAATCTTTTTTCTTAATATGGATGTTTCCTGCGTTACAGACGTTCCGTTTGGAGATACTTATTTATCATAAAAACTATAGTAGGCTCTGAATGAACATATATTTTTTGTCATGAGTAGTCTTCATAAATACCTATCGGAAACCAATAAAAATATTTTCCACAAATGTTATATGGTGAGTGTATAGCGATTAAAAGAACCCGTTCGGACGTTCCCCAAATGGAACTCGTATCGAAGATGACGGATGATTCTTGCAAAATTATGCCAATCTGCTAACGGTTCAAAAAAATAATGTATGAATGGTTTTTAGAATAACAAATTTTTGAGATACAAATTTTTGTTTAAGAATTTAAGCACACTCGTTTTTTAATGCAAATATGAGGTTTTATTGTAAATAATACAAAGCACTTACGGCCTGAATAGATAGTGGGTGATAGGTAACAAGATCAACGGAAATAAGGTCAATTAACACTATTTCGCATACTGATACGAAATAAAGTCAATTTACATTATTTCCTTTCCAAAAGAGAAATAAAGTCAACAAAAATTTGGCTCGAGCTATGCAAATTTAATGTTTGAAAGAGCAATAATGTCACTGGATTTTATTTCGCTTTTGAAAAGGTAATAATGTGAATTGACTTTATTTTGCACCAGTATGCGAAATAGTGTCAGTTGACCTTATTTCCGTTGATCTTGGTCTGCTCGCATAAAATTTTGTTTTGCTAATGTAAAAATCCTTGAATTCCTTTTTAAAAAGCTGATATGCTTCGTTTACTGTCAAAACCGCTTAGTTGATTTAGCCATGTCCGTCTGTCCGTCTGTTTGTATGCAATCTAGTCTCTCAGTTTTCGAGATATCCGGATGAAATTTGGTAGGTGGGTGTATTTTTATAATGTATTAATCATTTATCGGAACCGGAAGAATTGGACCACTATAACATATAGCTCCCATACAACTGATTGTTCAGATATGAGATTTTTCGTTGTAGCTCCTCCATTTGTGCAGCTAGGATCATGAAATTTCGCAATATTTCTACCCATTATTAAAAGAATAATTACACTGAAAATGGCGAAGATCGGGTCGCTATAACCTATAGCCTCCATACAACTGATTGTTCAGATAAGAGATTTTTTGTTATAACTTCTCCATTTATGCAGCTAGAAACATGAAATTACCCATTATTTTCATTCATTATCAATAGAAAGTTTACAGTAAAATGAACACAGATCGGGTCACTATAACCTATTTATTACCTCAAACAACTGATTGTTCAGATATGGGGTTTTACTGTGAAACTCTTTTATATGGACACCTAAAACCGATAAATTTACAAAGTCTACTGAGAAAATCTTCAAAATCTATGCCTTATAAGCTTTATCGCCTATACCACTGATTGCTCAGATATCAGTTTTTGCGATATATCTCCTTTATGTAGGAAGCTAAACCCATTAAATTGTGTTACCTGTTTGCATACCGATCACACAGCAGTCAAAATCACTTAGATTGGTATAAGGTATATCTTCCATACCTCTGATTGTTTAGATATGATTTTTTATATATGTGTGTAACTCCTCTATCTATCTATGCTGTGAATATAAAATTTTTTTCAAATGCAGTAATCTGTTAAAGTAAAATTTTCAGATGTTCAGGAAAGGCCGAAGACAGCGCTGCTCTTACTTGTTTTTATTCAGTATACAACAATAAAATACACTACAGTGTTGGCAAAATGTTAATCTTACTAACGATTAAAAATTAACGATTAAAATGATAATCGCGATTGACGATTAAAATTAATTAATCGTAATCAACTGTATGATTAATGATTGAATAATTCCGGTCGCTTTGTCCCTTCGCACTCACCTCTTTACACACACACTTTGGTTTCCGTTAAAGGAAAGACTTAGTTTTCGATTTTAAAATGTTTACAATAGCTAGTTTATTTTCAGTTTATGCAGCTTGGTTCATTCTTTAAACTTCACGGTTAAGAGCATATACAACAAGGTTACTTATTAAAAATTAGCTTTAAAGTTTGCCACAATATGACGTTCAAAAGGGGCGCGTGCGCGTTAACCGATGTTAATTGCTGAACTAACGTGTCGCTGATTTGGCACGATGATAGTAGACGGCCGTGCGCGCTCGCGAATCGTTTTCGGAGTCGCTTCGACTCCACACAGTTACGGCCAAAGGATGCGCGCACGGCCGCTGAAATTACGTTTAAGCGGCGGGTTAAACTATGATTAAATTTTTTTTAACGTTTATCGCTGGCGGCGATTACGATTAATTAATTTTAATCATAAATCGTTAATCCAATTAAAAACAAAATCTGATTAAGTTTTCTAGTTTGCCCAATTTTGAAACCAAACACCAGCTGTAGTATATATTTTGTGTTTTACGCTTATAAAAAGCACATAATATAAAAGAAAAATTATAATTATTATTAGTAATACATAAACTAGGAACCTTTACAACCCAGGGATATTAAAACCTAGTTTGTAAAACGTATGTTGGTATAGATATTAATGAAAATGCACACCAAATTTCTTAAATTGATGAGGAAACCCGACTTAGCCATACCCGATTAACTAGCTTTGTGTGCACAGGAAAATTCCAGCATAAATTAATTAATCACCAAACCTCAAATTAAGAGTTAATGATTAAAAAATAATTTTTTTAATCGCGGTTACGATTAACTCTTTAATCATGATTAACTGTAATCGGATTGAATTTAATCGAATTAACTAATTGATTAAAAAATCAATCGATTAGTGCCAACACTGCTACAGAATAATAATTTTTAACCAGATAACCTGATAACGAGGCAAGTGTGAACAATCACAATGTTTCTTTTCTCCCTGCTGCTGTATAATTTTTATTAATTTAGGGTCCTCATTTTCGCATTTCACCTCCTCATTTTCACTATCATATTTGTCTAATAATTTTCTCTTAATGCTTTTTCAACTTTTTTATGGCTTTATTGCCTACTTTTATACTTGACAAAATTCGAAGAAACTAATCCCTGTTTTTTGTCAATGAATCTTTTTTTGCGCAAGTTAGTCGCATCTTGGTGCTGTTTTGCCATGATATGATCATTTTAAAATTTGTTGGCTATAGTTTTTTTTCTTTCGATCTCTCTTTTTTATATTCAGCCTACTTTTTTCATCTTTCTTCAAATTCCGTCTCCACTTCATTGCTCCTCAGCCGTGCTTTTAACGTTCGTTGAAGTCATGTCTTCGTACAGGTCGAAGTATGTTCTATATCTATCACCCCTATGCTGTAATCCGTCGTAGATTCGATTTTGCTACAAATCGTAAAATTGGTATGCTGAAATCCGCGTTGTCGTATCGTGATTTCGAAATTCGGAGGCCATCTTCGAAATTCGTAATGTTGGTATGCCTGAATCCGACTTAGCTGTAATTTTTATGTATTTGACGGAAATTTTGTACGAAGAGCAACTTGTGTCGGAGCGAAACAAATTGTTTTAAAATATCAATAAAATAAAGTGTGTAAACGCAAAAATATGTAAGTTAAAGTGTAAATAGAAAAAAATACTATTACTATTAAATATTTCCGACATATCAGGTCGAAGATCACAACAAATCGGTCGCAATACGAAAAATGCATGAGCGAAAGGCCGGACATTGCTAGAGGCTTTGCAAAATGTTTAAAGTTTTTGTCAATGTTTTTGAGAACGTGGATTGCGCCAACCCCACATCAAAATCTTTCCCGAACACAATGTTGGCAGCTCCTTCAGCGGAAAATCGCAAAACTGCCATCAATCTACCGATGATGATTTTACACTTCGCCCAAGCTCTTCCTCCATAATTATTAAAATGCTTTTAAATGTGTCTTTGTTGAGGCGGAAATTTTTCACAAGCTAAATGGATCACAACTACTAGCAATCTCCTTTGTATATTAATGCAACTGTTAGCTGCAGCATGTTCTTCCTGAGACAAAAGTGTTCCGGCCACTGATTCCATTGTATTCTACTTAATTAAGGAAAATTCTTTTCAAATAACGACTAAACCGATTTTTTTTAATTTCACTATTCACTTGCGATTATATTTATTTTGATTTGTTTCTGTCAAAGCTGCTGATTAAGAACTTCGAATTTCACGCTTTTAGCTGGCAGTGCCGTTGATAGTTACGATCGGATTACAGCATACCAATTTTCGATTTTTCGGAACGGAACTACGAATTCGTAACTACCAAGATTCGGATTAGAGCATAAGGGTGTACATACCTACACAGAAACAATATGAACAACAATTATTTGAAGCGTTCGGACGTTCCGATTTTCTATTTCATTATAAGCGGTAATCCTATAGCTTTCCGAAAAAAATTGTATGCGACTGGCAAGAGCAACCAAAATTAGCTTTTATATTGAAATATTGACCAATAAAGTAAACGTTACGACTTTTTTTATCTGTAAAGTATATTTTGCGTTGCGTTGTTTTTGTTGTAAGACTTACGGAACATAAGCCATACTAAATTTTTGTATAGAGTGCCAATTCTTTTTAATCGTGTACCAAAATTATGAAGGCTTTCTGGTAGGTATGATTTTGTTTAAATCAGTGAGAGGGCAGGACCAGGATGAATGTATTTGCATAAAAATTTATTAAAGCAAAAATGTTTTGGGTAGGCGTCGGGGCCAATGAAAACCATCAGTTACCACCTCTGCATGGTTGTAAGTCATGTAGAGTCCCTACGGCTTGTAGCGCTGTGGCTTTGCCGCTTAAACTCTGTAAGGGTTTTTGGGGGTGTGCGTCAAGCGTGAGTGTTGAGCACCGGTTATGTATTCAAATTAGAAAATCGGGTAGGCGCTGTGGCCAATGGTAGCTCTTGTACCACCTCTGTATGCCGAAAGCAATACAGAGCCCCGTATGCAGTGTTTATGGTTGCAATGTTTCATAACTCTGCATATACAAACAGTTTAAATACCGCAGTAGAACAGTACCCAAACATTGTATTGTTACGTTTTGGAAGTCAGCTATCTAGACCGCAGCCGTATATCGCGCCTTAGCCTTCAACCCCTCCTTGCTTGGCCCCGTCCTCGGACTCTTCCTCCGTTGAGAAAGAGCATCTTCGGATTTGGCCAGAGAGCGTAGAAGAGCCTCTTCTCCGACCGTGCTTAAGCTTACCGCACAATCACTGTGGACTACTCGCCCCACAGTAGTGGTGTGGCCGCCGGCGCCACAGCTTAAACTATCGCTAAGTCCGCCGGTGGTAGTAGCCACGTCTCCCACCGACGCTTGAGCTGATATCCCAGCCCGCGCTTCTCCTTCGTCGACCTCCATTCAGAGTTTATTTCAGGTACTCTACCCTTATCGTTTTATACCTACCGCCAGGTACCCCCTAGAAATAGCCCAAGTATGCCCACCCCAGTGTCCCTTGGGCGAGGACATACGGCCTGCCACTAGACGAGGCAGGAGAGTTTATACCTCGGCCTTAGCTAGGCACCGCCTGCTTGCACCACTGCGGCATAAGAACAAGCCTATATTTGCCACAGCTGTGTAAGCAGCGATGTCCATTGCCCAGTCGCCATCCGCTTGAAAGATATATCTAGGAGGATTTTCGCCAACCGACTATATACTACATACATACATAAGTGTATATCGATAGCCGCTTCATCTATGAATGAGACAAAAACATTTTAACGAACTAAAAAAACAAACATAAATAGGAACATACATGTTATATCTTTTGTATATGTTTATAAGTAAGGGGGCCGTTTAATTTTTATGAGAGATATTTTCTGTGCTCTTCGCCACTTTAATTGATTTCTTGTTATTTTTAATAGCGTTGTCAAACTCTATATAGACCTCTGGCACATTTAAATTTATTATTAACTCACTTCTTATTAAATTACTAGAGCACCGAACTCATTCATGAGCGAAAAAGCTCTTTCGACAAATGCACTACTGCATGGAATGCAAAAGAGATAGGATATTCCTTAGGTCCATCCAATATCAAAAAACTGTTACGAATTGTTACCGAATTCTTGAGAGCTGCAAATAAAATTTTACTAGCAGGAATTTGCAGGTGTTAAACAATCAACAGTGGTTCAAATTCAAATGTAAACAAAGTGTTTAAGAGGAAGATTTGATGAATACTAGCTCAAAAAGAATTTGTGAAATGAAAATATGGATGCAAAAGTTTATAGATTGGGAAATATTCCCAACCAAAAGCAAAATTTCGCGCCAAAAATTTATTAGTATTAAAATGGCGTAGGTTGAAAGTTTTTTCTAGTTTTGTGTTCAATAACTTTTTCTGATAATTTTGTCTTTCTCTCACTTTTACTCTCTATTTTTCTTTTACAATCTCGTTGCAAGTACTTACTCGGAAAGTTATTGTATGGACCTATTATTTTCTTTGCTCTTTTACCGTTAGGAAAAATCTCCAAAGTTTTCATATATTTTTCACATAATTTAGCAAATTTTTATTATCTAAAATATTTTAAGTTTATGCTATTTACAATTCCTTCAACTTCATCGAAAGTACAAAATCCGAAAAATGTGAAATAAAAAATATAAAAAGTAGTCCTTAGCTTTGAGGGGGACTTTTTACTCTTTGGGGAGGACGGAAAACATTTCGTGGCAAAGGAGGACTGCCTCCCGAAAGGAGGAGGTAAACATGTGTATGTTACTTGTCACCATTAAAACGAAAACCCCATGAACAATAACATCTTACAGGTCCTTACCGAGGGTTTTGTAACCAGAAAATTGTATTACCAAAAAATTTTACTAGTTCTTGTCACCACGATTCTAGATACTTTGGTAATGCTTTTAAAATATTCAGCAATTCAGCTATGGAGAATTGTGGAAATTCTGGCATTGCATATTTCACGGGGCAATACTTTGTACCAGCTTATGAGATGGTAACAAACTTTACCAGTTAAAGAGTACACAGAATGCGAAAAGGGTTTAAAAATTGACAGGACTTTATTTACCGGTTACAAAATTTTTGTTACCTGCGCAGAATAGACCTGTTAATAGCAACGTCTTATCGCGTTTTCGTTTCTACCGAAAAATGTTACCTTCGCATTGCCCTCTCAGCACAAACACTAAGGACCGGGCAATGAAAAGGCAAACTTTTTTGTAGAAACGAAATCTTGTTCTCACTTTCATGTCAACACCCGTTACTTTTATGCTGAGGCATAACAGTTACATATTAGATGAAAATTTTTTTTTTCGCCGATAAGAGTTATAACCCAAAGAGAAATATGTTTTCAGTTGCTAGTGAGAATTATTTCCCAACGTGGATTTTTTACCAGATATCAGATTATCAATTGTCTAATAAGAGTTATTTCAGTATTTCACTTATATTTTCATCATCTTTACCTTCTTCTCCATCTCTATCTTCATCAATATCTTACAATGTTTACACCGTCACACAAAAAAAAGTGGTGTCTGCTTTTAACCCCACCCACCTACCGACATCTATTTCGACCCGCTGAATTCGAATCTGAGGTCCATTTCACTCGTACACTCCCAACATTTCGAGTAAATTGCAATTTTCTGTAATTTTTTTTCGCAATTTACTCGAAACTTTGAGGGTGTACGAGTCAAACGGACCTCAGATTCGGATTCAGCGGGAAAAAAGAAGCTGAAAAACTACGATGCTCCGAGGGTTTTGTCAGAAAATTAAAAAGGAGAAGGGTTCAAGTCATGCAATGTATAAAAAGTTCTGACAGAAATTCCAAAGGGAATAGCACGGCAAAAGATCGAGCCAAACGACTTCAACCTTGAGTTCTTTAAGAATTTTGACTGCTGCGTCATGGATGATGAAACATTTGTAGCTGTGGTAAACGAAGCTGCTCTTTTGTAACTAAACTGGATCGATTAATACTGAACAATATAACCAGGAGTGTTTGCAAAAACGGCTTTTGCCATTCATAAGACGGCATTAGGTCTCTCCTTTTTTGCCAAACTTAGCATCGTGCCATTACTTACAGCAAATCGGCGGTTAAGTGGTATGAGAAGAACAACATAGTATTTGTGCCTAGATACGCGAATCCACCTAACTACGAGCTCAGACCCATCGAACGATATAAGGACACAAAACAAGGTGCTGATACCACTACCAATTTTTCCGAAAAATGGTTATCATCAATGGCTCATATTAAGTACAAGCAAATTAAAGTAAAAAAAGCAAAAAGTAAGAAATAACCGTTGCCTCACCTAATGTTCGAATTCTTGGAACTTACCTGAGCTCTTAACTGTAGTTAAGCTTTTGGTGGAAATGAGCTTTAATGGGAAATATATTTGAAAAAAATTTAATTGTTTATAAAAACCTATTATTCTGTAAAATATTTGCAATAAATGTAAACATGAATTGAATTTTTATTAAAAAACTGTTTATTTTTTATTCATCAACTAATTCAAAAATTATTTGAATTATTTCCTGCTCTAATTTCATCGTGCGTAAACCTCATGCAGTTGTGAAACAATCGTATATGAGCATTTCCACTGAATGGTCACCCAGGACCGAGAACTAAAATGAGCAATTAGTTTTATGGGAGCTATAAGTTATAGTGGTCCGATTTTGACGGTTCCGACAAATGATTAAGACATTATGAAAGTTTACTCGCTTACCAAATTTCAGTCGGATATATCGAAAACTGAGGGACTATTTAGATTGCGTTCAAACAGACGGACAGCTGGACTTGGATAAATCGACTGAGCTCGACGTCCTGATCATTTTGGAAAACATTTATGTGGGTCTATATCTTGTTCTTCTGGTACTTCAAAACATCGGACCAAATTTATAATACCATTTCATGTTCATGAAACATATAAATAATGATGGAAAAATAACACCTACCCACCCATACGCTCGCGACCGGTACTTAAGCTTATAAATAAAAAACTAATAGAGATATTTCAACGCGAAATTAGTTAAAAGGAAGTTACTTTATTCCACTTTAATATAATACTACTCGCTTTAGAATAATGTTCCATTTCGCAGTTTCTTGCATTTTTCAATTTTGCAGCCAAATGCGACTTCCATTATTCATTCGTACTTCTCGGCCGCATTTTTATTGCTAACATATTGAAAAATAAAAATCGAAAGATCATCTCTTTTGCACCAAAATTTATGTTTTCCTTGTTTTTTGAACTACAAAATCGTACGAACGTACGGTTCGCGACCGTTGGAAATGCCCAAATCTAATTTTTTGTTACAGTTGTAAAAATGATCCCCAAATTAAGAGAAAATATCGTTGGTGGTTCTTGTTTTTTGCATAATTTATTTACGCTTAACATTGTAAGTATTACCCTTCAGTCTATCGTTTTAGCATAATTGGGAAATTTAAAGTGGTGATATAATTATGGCTTAGAGTGTATGTATGTATACGTTTAGAAATAGTTTCATACGAGCTACTAAACGCAACAATTGCACGAAATATCGATTTTCTATTTTTTGTTCATTATAGTGGTGATTACCAATTACATACATACTCGGCTGACGACTGAGTTTGGCGTACTATGAAGCCATTGTAGTTTGTATTTACACTCACACATTCTTTCCTACGCACCTATGTAGTATGCACCCCAGTAAAAGAATTATATGTGCAATATGTTTTTCCTCATTTTAGCTCTATGAAAGAAGTATAAGTATTTTCATATGTTAATTTGATGTTCCTTTACAATTTTACTCACCATTATCACAAACAATAGTTAATATTCAATAGTAAATAATTATATGTGCAAAGTGAACTATTCAGTTCCCGCCAGCTCCAGTGTCAAACATTTTCAACAGAACTCTAGACCAATGACTGCGTGGTAAAAATTTAAACATATAGAAGCTATTTTCATAATAGAATCCGTTTTATTATTTTCCCTAGTTATATTATGGCCCATAATGTCTAGCATTGAACTATCTGAAGAAGAGCCCGGAAGTATAACAGGAATGAATTTTTGCGGCATGAAAATTAGTTAATTAACTGCTGAAGTAATCGGACAGCAGAATATAATAAGAAGTTCCTTTAAAAATCCCGACTATGGAAATAATAAGTTTGGTGGCCCTATACAACCCCAAAAGAGTGGTGGAAATGACCGTAAAAATTGAAATGTATTTGAATCTCTCTGTCACAAGTAAAAGTTCAAAACAAATAATAAACACAGTTTTGGTACTTAGGGTAAAGAAATAAATCGCTAAACCCAGCCCTCTCTATGGCATGAAATGCTTTTTTAGCATTTTACAAAAGTTACAAATTTTGTAGGAAGAATTGAAAAACGCAATTTTCAGTGATGGAAACAACTTTAACATAGTTGATCCAGATGCCCACCACAACTTGGAGAGTCATCCGGCTTGTACCGCAAACCTGTCCTTGGTGAAAGGGGACTTTAAATTAAAGTAAAAAACATATAGCTGTGGAAAACATTAAAATCTTTTCACTATGGCAAAAATGAATATCCAGAAGTAGAAACATTCTTTACGCATTAAGTTGACAAATTTTTCGCTCATTTCTACCGAAGATATTGGAAAATTCCAGCGGTAAAACGTTGCTATTCATACCGTGCGAACAACAAAATCGTTATTCAAGGAACAAAATACCCTCGTTTAGAGTAACTAGCTTCAAATATGGGCTTTAATACCACTGGAGATTTATAGGATGTACTTCTCAACAAGATTTTTACCTATTCAAAACAGAATAATAACGTGTTTAAACTTAAATAAACCAAACTTCACAAATAGACGGAAATAATATAAATGTTACTACAAAATTTCGGTAAAATATATGCTGCAAACCTTAAAACAAATAAAATTGTGCAATAGAAATACAATCCCATACCAACAAATAAAATTACCTTTAAACAATTTAATTAATTTTGTTTTAAATAGTCGGTGACCTAACACTTGTTTCTTTGCACATATAAATATTTTCTACGAAAATTTCAACATAATGGTACAATTAAATTATCTTGTTGTAAACTAATGCATATTCATAAAGATTTTTATATTCTTTTGATAGAGTAATTGCGAAAAAACATCAAAGATCTAGTATTGGGTTTTCATTTAGCTAATTGAAGTTGAAGTATTGCACATATAATTTTTTTACTTGGGTACATTAATACATACGTGCTTAATATGCCGGCAATGAATCTATAATAGGATTTTGTTACTAAATATGCTTTTTTATTTCATTTATTAAGAGAAAAAGCATTAGTACAATAAGATCATAGATCTTTTATAGTACAAAACAGAGATTAAAAATACCAGTAAAATAAAATACATACAGATTACTTAAAACAAAAATAAAATAAAATATATATCACATTATACATATGTAGCAAATATCAACACAGATGACAAGAGAAAGTTAAACATTTAGATAGCGAAACCCAGACTCACAGAAAATAAATAAATATTTGGTTCAGCGAAAGTACGTATAGATGGTGTTCTTAAAGTTGCTTTTATTCAATCCACTCCGAACGGAGGTAGGGATAGAATTCCAGATACGAATAGCATTGACAAAGAATAGCCTTGCAGAGGTTAGATAATTAAATGATGGTACTATCAAGTCGTTTATTCGAGATGATTTAGGGAAAATTAGTTTATTGTAGAGATAGCTAGGAGCATTATCTAGCAAAAGTCGACATAGAAATATACAATTCCTGGCTTTCCAATACTCGGAGATTTCACAACCCAACAAACGCGACCTCCACCCAGAGATATGGTCATATTTCGCTAATCCAAATATGTAGCGTGTTATGTGGTTAAACACAACATCAATTTTATGGGCAGATTGAGAATTCAATTTGCTGTAGACAAGTACGGGATAGAATATGATCGGTAACATTAACTGTAACGCAAGTTTTTTCCTAACGTCAACCGGAGTGTTTGCTGACAACAGAGTTTACGTGATCGTCACATGAAAGGCTAGAGTTAATAATAAAGCCAAGATTTGACACCTTTGACACAAATTTGAGAAAACTACCGGCAATAAATAGTTGCGGAACATCTGAGTTGTTGTGTTTCTTAGAAATAGGTAGCACATATGATTTTTTCACTATTAAGGCGGAGGTCATTTCTCAACGCCCAGGAAGAGATGGATGCTAAGTCATTGTTAAACTTAAAACAAAGTTCATCTACATTCTCGAAATTTGCTGAAAGATAGAGCTGTACATCATCAGCATATGCATGCATGTCCACATGCTGGCAAATATAAAAAATGTCATTTATGAATAAACTAAACAATAACGGTCCCAATATTGAACCTTGTGGGACGCCAGCAAGTAGTGGTTTTAGCGTAGATGATTGAGAGCCGATTCTAACACGCTGAGCTCTGCCAACCAGATAACTCTGCATGAGTCGCACTGCAGAATTCCCAAACCCAAAATAATTTTTCAATTTCATGCACAGAAGGTTATGGTTCACAGAGTCAAAAGCTTTAGAAAAGTCAAGAAGGCATAACAGGGTTAACTCGTTCTTGTCAAAGGGTATTCTTATATCATCTAAAATTTTTAGGATAGCCGTAGAGCAGCTATGCCTTGCTCTAAAACCAGACTGAAACGGAGATAGCAAATTAAATTCACTAATGTGCGCTTGAATTTGGTTGGACATCAGTGACTCAAAGACTTTAGACAGTGCAGGTAAAATACTTATGGGACGAAAATCACAGGGACTACACGCAGGCTTAATTTTAGCAATTGGTTGTACATTTGCAACTTTCCACATATCAGGGAAACACGAGGTAGTGATGCTATGGTTGAAGACATGAGTCAGAGTAGGCAATATATGTGGTGCAATTATTTTAACAAACTTAATAGGTATGCCATCTTCCCCAATTGCGTTTGAGCGTATCCTGTTTATACATATTGCTACATCAACTTCTGATACAGTATTAAATCCAAAGACTTTTTGGCCAGCAAATGTAGGAGGCAGAGGGTAGGGTGCAGTGGGAATACTATCACAAGAGGAAGTAGTGGTACGACTGACAAATGCCTCGTTGAGGTCTTCAGGGCTGAGTAAGCAGTCAGGACTGTCACTGACATGTACACGCAAATTTTTTAAATTACGCCACAGAACATGGTTCGGAAGCACAGGATTCAACATTTTACTATAATACATGCGCTTTTCGCGTTTTATTAAGGCAGTTGTCTCATTCCTCACAAGTTTATAAGCACACCAATTTAAGTCATTCCGGTTCTTCCATACAGAGTATTGTTTGTTGCGTCTGACAATCATAGCGCGAACTTTTTTGGTGAACCAAGGACATGAGGTAGATCGGTTTTAAATGCTGCGAATTGGCACATGTGTTCTAAACAAATTTATAATGATGTCATTTAAAAAACGCAATTTCTCATTTACACGGCTAAGGGTCCAGCAATGAGACCAATTTATGGAGGATATGTCAGCTAATAGATGCATAATATTTAGTAAACGATAGTCAGGAAAACTGGATGGACCGAGCGCTGCACTGTGGTGGTCAAAATTTAAGTTGAAAGCACAGACAATTAAGTCGTGGTCAGAGACAAATGAAAACTGGTCAAATTTCAGGACAATAGACAAATCAGACACGAGGAAATAATCCAGTAGACTAGGACAACAGTTATTACCATATTTAGTGGGAACGGACAAGTTAACCACGGATAGACCAACACTGGAGACATCATCTAGCAAATGGGATCTAGACAAGTCACTACATAAAAGGTTTACATTAAAATCCCCGCAGACAATAAAATCATCATAATCGGTGGCGACAGTGGACAACATAGTAAAAAATAAAAAAAAATTATGAGGGTTGTAAACACATGACAAAAGGACTTTAGACGATGAACTGGACACTTCAACTAGCAGATACTCAGTAGTACCACAAGGCGTTGTTGAAATTAATCGAGTGTTTAAACACTTCTTGCAGTACATAGCAACACCACCACCCTTCTTAATCTGTCTGTCTGTCCTGTAAAGTGTATAACCATTGATGTCGAAATGAGAGTCCTTCATGCCAGGTCTGAACCACGTCTCCGAGACACAAATAACATCGACACTGGAAAATTCAAACACTGCTCTTATAACATCCATCTTTACATCATTAAGACTACGGGCGTTAAAATGCACAACATTAAAACCCTTTTGTCGACCACACAAGATATTGAGCATTGCAAGACCATTGTGCTCAACGCTATTCATCTTTTTGTAGTTTACACTCATTTTCAAAACAAAGAAGAAAAGCAACTTTAAGGCAGAAAAAGCGAGTTAAAACGGAAAAACAAAAAACAGAGGGCTGCGCTATCTTTACATTACATTTAATACTAACAAAAATAAATAACATACAAACAAACACAACAGAGTACAAAATACTAGCGAAATCGCTCCAAATCAGAGCTGTTCGTTATTTTAATGGGAGAGCTACTTTTATCACCAATACTCCTAACATGTACACAGCCACGAAAAGTTAAGGCAGACTGAAGCTTTCCCTCGCGGCGCAGTTTTATAGCCTCTTGAAGTAGAAGCCGATTCTCTTTGGTAAGACTCGCAAATATGTAAAAACTACCTTTGGTGCCAAGAGGTTGCAGGGGAACGGCTGACTTAGTACGCTTGCGGTATTCGCCAAAAGCACGGAGAGTACGATTGCGATCGAGTGGCGAGTGAAATTTGATCACAATCGTACCGTTAGCGTCAGCACTTGCAGGCCTTATGCGGAAAATGTCTCTAATCTGGGGAGCCAAGAAATCAATTGAGATACAGACCTGATTAAATATGCTTTTCAAATTTTCGCCTTCTATGCAGCGTTGCCATTTTAGCCGTTTTCCGGCTAGATTTAGCCGGTTTTGATAGCAACTAGCCGGAGAAAATTCGATCTAGCCGGCAGCCGATTTGTTAGCCGGTTTGTAAAAAAAAGTTAGCCGTTTTTAGCCGATTTTACTATATGCCTAATTTTCAGGTGCAAAAAGTAAACAAGTTCGAAAGCAATATTGCAGACCCAATGAAGATTTTTAATGAACTCAATGTTTTACTTTCGCATCTATGCTCCCTAGTGGTTATTAGCGCGGACACATTTGATCCTATATGCTCCCCGTTGGAACCATACCTTGCTCCATCTCCTCAGTTTTATCACAGTTTTGAATAGTTTTTAAAAACAAAAGTAAGCACAAACGCTTCTGACCACGAAGCCGAGAAAATAATTCGAGAAAATGGTCGCTATTTTATTATCACTTTAATAAAGGAATTATGCCAACCCCTCCCTACAAATATTGCCACACTAAAAAAAAATGACTTTTTTCGGTTGGAAATGCATTAAGAGTAAGGGCCGGTTGTTCAATGTCTGATTAGCACAAATCGGAGGTAGAAGCTCCGGTTAAGCACAACTACTGCTTTATCGATCACATGTTACATGCATGATGTCGAAATCGTCGATAGTGTAGTGGTAGTGATAACCAGACATTGAACAACCGGCCCTAATTAAACCAAAAGTATTTGTTCAACTACAGCAACAAAAACGCAAATATAATGCCGACAAAATAACATCCATAGAGATGCAATGGCAACGGTTAACGTTACATACCTGGAGTAATTTAGACTCAACTGTAAAATTTTGGGCCGAAGTTTATAAATTTCGAAATGCCCTAGAAGAAAACCCTTTTGCTGACCTTTGCAACCTAGTTTTTAGTTTTCTTGTTTTGCCTATAAGTGATGCAGAAGTAGAGCGAATATTTAGTTCAATGAATATAATAAAAACTAAGCAAAGAAATCCAATGTGCGTTAAAACGTTAAACGCTATTTTATATATAAGATACGGTTTAAAACGTGAAGAAAAATGCTGCCATAATTTTACTGTAGATGACGATCTCTTAAAATTAATGAATTCAGGTGATATATACAAGAGTGATTCATTTGATGATGAGGAATATACACTCGATATAAATTAATGGTGTTAACTAGTCTTTCGTTTCTTGCGATTTATTTAAATAAAGCATGTGGATTTTCACTAAAACATTTTAGCAGTTTTTTGCCAGAGTCTATGTGAAATTTCACTAAAACATTTTAGCCGTTTTTAGCCGCTTTTTTTTGCCAATCTAGCCGGTCGGCCCAAAAAGTTCTGGCAACACTGCTTCTATGTACGGAACGCCAAAAGCAACGGCGTCAGCAGCAATGTCAGGAGCAGCTCTTTGTTGTGTTGCCTTCATGATCTCCTCTTTCATGTGAGCAAGTTCAGTCTCAGCTATCTGCACACGCTCCTCTAACACATCAATGCGTGTAGATGTTTCCTTTAGTGTGGTTGTTAGCAACAATATCTCCTCATCAATACGTTTCGACAGCTTGTTTTCAACCTCAGTTAGTTTGGTTGAGACACTCTCGATAAGCGGGCACAACTGTTCTGTCTGCTGATGAACTCTCTTCTCTAGCTCTTTAATTTTGTGATAAACAGCCATAAGAGTGATACTTTCGTCAAGCTTAACAGTTTTATTCGGCGGGGAACCTTTGCTCGACCGACGTTTCAGCGACGAGGCAGCAGTAGGCGACATAGCAGAACAGACACAAACAAAAAATGCCAACAATTTATTTAAATTTTACGGAAGCAAAAATTAATAATTGCAGGGCGCCACACTCAGTATTCACGAGAAACGTAGCACAAATTTAAGCCGCACTTGAGTATAAACAAGTATGGTTGATAAAATAAATTTTAACCACACAGATTATGCCCGAAATATAGGAAGAGTCAGAGCGATATGCAAACACGTCCGAACCGCGCAGTTGTATATGTAGTATTATAAATACTATCTCTAAAGGCCATTTTCTCAAGTAGCCTTTAAAATTTATCTGCCTCTCAAACACATTTTTGAGAACAAAATTAGTGTTTAAAAGGCAGATGAATGATTCGTTTTTTGATTTTGGCCGTTTTATTATAATTTATTCGTTAATTTTGAGCTCCATGCCGGTTATTAAATAAAACATAGATTTTGGTAGCTTTTATTTATTACATTTATTGATGTCGATTGGAAAAACTCAATAATTCCTGAAGATGCCTTCAGATTGAATGCGAAATATCGACATCAATAAATGTAATAAATAAAACTACTAAAATCTATGTTTTATTTAATAACCTCAAATAAGCTCAAAATTTACGAATAAAGGCAGATGAATTTTAAAAGCTACTTGAGAAAACGGCTCTTAAACTTTCAACTTTCTCTTAAATGAAAAGCTTCGATAATATTACTCAATTGGTTAAATATGTACATTAGAGTGGGTAAAAAAATCACTCTTTGGAAATTCATAAACGCTACATCAAAATATTTTTATTTGTGATAAAAAAAGAGACACGTATTTTTGTATTTTGAAAAAAATATATATATTTTTTTGTAGGTCGCGCTAGTCGGTTTTTATAAAAGTGCTGATGTTAAATTTTATTATTTTTTTTTCGCGACATGTTAAAATACAGCTAAAAATGTTGTTTTACATGTATTTACTCAGGTATTATTGGGGAAGGAATATTCCCCTAATTACATACCTATCTTGGACAGTAAGAATGGGCCTAGTGCTCGAAAATATGCTTTCGAAAAGAGACTACTAAAATTAAAACGTTGATACTGACCGATTTACGCATTGTCATGGGTTGGAACTTGTTACTTGGGGGTTTTTGGGGTTGCTAATTAGGAATCTGAAGTCAGTTTTTCAAAATTCAAAATGGCGGATCCAAAATGGCGATAAGTTTTTTTAAAAAATGATTGGATTTGTTCGAACTCGGCACTCGGGAGGTTTTTCGGTCGCTGATTACGAATCTGAAGTAAGTGTTTTTTTTAATTTAAAAATGGCGGTTCCAATATGGCGATCAATTTCTTAAAAAACTACTAAAATTGAAACGTTGCTACTGGACGCTTTGAGCATTGTCATGGGTTGAAACTCGTTACCAGTGGGTTTCCGGGGTTGCTGATTACGAATCTGATGTCCGATTTTCAAAATTCAAAATGGCGAATCCGAGTTTCAAACAAATACAATTATTTTTTTAAGTTTATCGCCATGTTGGTAGAATTCTGCCCAATAAACGTACGCATGGTATTTTAAATACGTGCTGCTACAATATTTAATTAACCTAGCTGCGGAGAGCTGCGGATCCATAATTGAATACAATTTATTTTCAGAGGGTTTTAGTATGGTTTACTCTCAGTGACGCCTGCTGTTATCAAACTAATAGGAAATTTACATGATTCAACTTTAGCAGGCGATTAGTTGAATCAAAAGTTGAACGAAAGTAGGCGGCCGACCAACTTCATTGAAAGCGATTAGTTGATAGGCCGTTTACACCAGGCGATTGTTGCTTTCAACTAAAAATCGGCGGAAAAATCGCCTCATGTAAATTCCCTATCACAGTCAGCGCCTTGGCACTCACGTCACTGTTAACAGTTATAATTTCGAGAAAGCAGAGAATTTCGTTTACTTGGGCTTTGTAGACTTTGGCAGATAAGTATATATTTAAGAAAATGCCATGTGGAAATGAACTTAATGACTACTTTTTTAACGTAATGACACGATTATTTTTTAATGCCTCTCTTTGTCATTTGTCATTTTTGCCTTTTAATGCCTAGGGGAAATCCAGCATTAGATGTCACTAGTTCCAAGTCTATTCGTATGCTGGGCATAAGCAACACTTTTGCTTTTTTAAAGCAAACAGTTCTTGGTCATTTTGCATACATTTGCTATTGCTTAGCTGCGACTGAAAAAAAAATCAGCGAAAGCAGACAGCAAAAGCAAAAAGAGACATGAAATCATTTGCTTAGCTGCGACTGAAGAAAAATAAATCAGCGAAATCATTTGCTTTTGCTTACAGTACAGTTGGTTTTTGCTTACCCAGTCTGCCGAAGCAACCAGTTTAGAAAAATTGCTGTTGCTGCAGCAGCTCTCTAAGGCCCTGTCTCCACAGGATAACACTGATGTCGTGATAATCATGTAAAAAAAAATATATTTCCAATAGAGACCGCCTATTTCTCAAGGGCTGCAATATATGTCAGCGCTTATTGCTTGACGTCTATTGCTGGCAGTCTGGTAGTTTGACAGACATATTTTCATTTGAAACAAAAGCGTGCTTGTGGTAACATCGATGGAATTTTGATATTATTAAGTCAAAATAAGGAGCTAATCCTTATCGGATTATTTATGATTACGTTTTAGGAAATTATTCAGCAAGTTTTTTTAGGATTTAAATGTTTTTAAATACTAAAATAGAGAGAATGTTGTCTGGTGGCGTCATGTGGCAAATGCTTATATCAAGACATCAAAGTGCTCACACACAAAATCTTGCAATCATATTACTCGCCAAACTGACAGTCTGTAGGCAATCGGTGTTTGCCTGTAGAGTTCAGGGGTAAGCAACGCGCAGTACCTTCATACATATGTATGATTGTATATACTCTGCAGGGAGTGACGTTAGCTTATAACTTTAGTCTGTTTACGCGAACACTAGTGCTAACTATTAACTGTGTATTTTGTTCGAAAAAAAGCTAACTACTTTTTTGGGGCGATGGCCGCAAAAAAGTCAGAACTGGATATCTCTGCATTACATGTGAACTAACTTGCAACTAACTACTTTTATACATAAAATATCAGTAAAAAAAAACATTGTTAATTTTTTATTTATTTTATTTTTTTACATTTTTTTACATTTTTATTTATTTAATTTATTTAATTTATATTCGAACATTGCATATTTGTTTATATGTTCAAATATTCTGCAGTAGGTGGTCCTATATTGGAATTCCGTTAGACATAACATCAAAATTATAATATAAAATTTTTAACTTAATTTTATTTGTCCTGAATTCGCAAAAGAGTTTGTGAAGTGCAGAAAGTAATTTTTGTATGAATATTTTTTAAATTATTTAAAACAGTTGCTGTTGAAAACTTAACAAATTTGCACAAAATTGCGCTTTTTTATACCCGCCAGCAAAAGAGCTCAAGAACTTTACCGAATCTGAGCAAAGGTACACAAAAGAGAAATGTTTACAAATTATGAGAACGTTAACTGAGAATTCTGACAGTACAACGGAACCACAAATTGCGGATACGCCTTTGTTACCTTCAGACAATTTTGAGCTGTTTTCAGGTCTTCTTAAACAACCTACCTTTGTGAGCAGAACTGATAAAGCTACTGCAGAGCTGCGGCGATATGAAAATATTGGTGGGAGGTACACAAACTCAGTCGTGGAGTAATAGCCACTCGTTCAACTAGCGCATCGTCAGAAAGAGTTTTTTCTTCTGCTGGAAATGTTATTTCTGACAAAAGATGCCACCTTTTGTCAAATGGTGATGCCCTTAATCAGTTGATATTTTTGCATTATAATATGCAGTTAGAAATCCAATAAAATTAACAAATATTGTCTTTACAAATTGTTTTTCTTTGATACTTTCATTACAGCAGTTATGGCATGCACTTGTTTTTCCAATCAAGCACTTGTTATTTGAATCGAGAGCTTGATAGTGTGAATTACTCACTCAATTGACAATGTTTTTTCAATGCTATCGCACGTTATGTTTGGAAATAAATGAGTGCGATTGTGTGCAGATGTGAAACGAAAGCGAGTGACTTAAAATGTATTTTGAGTGTATCCATGCAGCTCTCTGATGCCTACTGTGTTCTGCAAAGCAATCTGTGCAAAGTTTAAAATCATTGGCCGAGCTTCTCCTCCGATTGGCGGTGTATGCCTTGATGTCACACAAACCATTCGACCACGGCTGATTTATGTTGTTCTGCCCTTTACTCATTTTTGTTTGTGAAAATTTTCCGTCGCCTTCTCAGTTAAAACAACCCGTGCGTCATCCACATCACCACAGTATTTCTGCGGCGTCGGTACACAAACAACCCCAACTCCTCATCGTACATTTATATAAAGCCCGCGGTCTTTATTGCCTTTTATTGGTTTGGGCTTTATTTCTCTTTTTTTGCCGCTAGTGGCTAGAGAAGAGGTTCCCAAACTTTTTTTCCCCGTAGACCCCTTTCAAAAATTTACTGGTTTCGGTGGACCCCCTGCTGATACATTTCTAAATATTCCCAAACCTCGTAAAAAAATTAAATGTGAAAATTAGATCTAACAATGTAAATTTGCATCGCGGGTGAATTCAAAAACTAAACTCAGAGTGGCCAAAATAAAAGTAAAATATTTTCTTGTGTTCTGTTTATAAAATAATGTGATTACACACTTGTAGGTTTTAAAAAATAGAGCTCATAAATACATCAAAATACTCTCTCGCTCGGAAGAGTTATATTTTTTAAGAGCACTGCGAGTGCTAGCGTTATTTACATTATCTTCACCATAAACACATCAAATGTTCGGCTCACTAATGACATTGCACGTGGAGTATATGTAAAATAGTTTATTTGTGTTAATGGCATCATTTTTATTTTTATCGCTCCGGGTTTTAAAGTGAGGCGAAAAATATTTATCACAAAACACAACTTAAAACATCAAAACGGCTAAGCTTTTTACGCCAAACTTTTAATTCAGAAACTAACAATAGAGAAAAGAACGAGTTTAAAAAAACCGATGACAAATAACAAAGCGAGCAAGAAGCACAAAAAGTGTTCCACCGTCTCATCTTCTTCAAGGCAAGATGGGCAAATGGACTTGTCATTTACGCCTATCACAGTCAGTCGATACCTCTCAGTCATTTCTGAGCGAAGTATTCACCCAGTTTCTGATGGTGGCTTCGATTGCCGAAGGTGGGAGTGCTAAAACTGGTTGCGGACCGAGGAATGCCTGGTCTGAGCAAACTCTGGCCAAATAATCAGATGTCTCATAACCAGGTACTCCATAGTGACCTGCAGCGTTGCCAGGTGAAGGGATTTCCCCCGTTTTCCGGGGATATTGGTCCCGAAAGGGAGAACGGGAAAATACATACTTAAATAGGGGAAAATTAAACATCTTTATTCTTTACTATTGCAACCGTCAGTCAGTTCGTTTTGTTTAAGAACGTTAGGAAGTTTTTAGATAACCAAATAGTTAAAGTAATTTGCAACTTCATTTATGTAATTGCCATCACAATTTCTAAAATACACAATAGTCGACATTCATAGTTCCATCACTAACTACAATCATTATTACCGCGCTTTTTTGAAGTACGCGAAGTTGTAAAATGGGTAAGGAAAAAATCATTTTTTTAACAAAAGAAGTGTAATAATTGTTTAAAATTTCGTTAGGCTACTCGAGTGAAGATAGCGAAGCCAGCAGTGCAAATAGTGAAGTCGTAGCACCAGCAAATAAGCGGACGAAACAAAAACCGATTTACCTCAAATCTTGGGAAAAACTTCCAGAATTTAAACCATGGTTGTGTAAAAACAATAAATCTTCCACTCAAAGTGATACTAGAACGTATTGCAAATTTTGTGACGCTTCCCTGTTTCCAAAAAAAACTGAGATGGAAAAACACAAAAACACGTCTACGATTCGAAAATTGCTATGCAAAAAAATCAACCTAAAATTTCTGTGTTTACTTCTTCTCCAACCATTGACAATGTGAAAAACGCAGAGGTTAAGTTATGTGCATTCGCCGCAGAGCACAATTTACCATTCTCAACATTTGATCATCTGACTGGACTATTGAAATCTATATTCATAGACTCTGATACTGCAAAAAAAAATTAATTTAAATCGAACGAAAGCGACTGCCATTGTAAAGAATGTTACAGGCAGATTTAACTTTACAAATCTTATTACAATTCTCAGAAGCCAAGAGTTTTCGGTTATTATTGACGAGTCCACAAGCATAGATTCAAAAAAAAAGCTTAGTTGTTATTGTTCGGTATGTTGATGCAAACAATCGCAACTGCTTTAATTTTATTTAATAAACTAGTAAATTTGTTTGACTCAAATAACATACCATTCAGAAAAAACTTAATTGCATTTGCCTCCGACGGAGCGAATGTGATGTTAGGCAAGAACAATTCCGTAGCAATGCTTTTAAAAGATGAGATTCCCAGTTTATTTGTAATGCGATGTACTAGCCATACATTTCACATAATTGCAAGCAATGCTTGCAAAAATATTCCTAACGAAATTGAAATAGTTTGTCGGGAAATATATTCACATTTCCAATGCAGCGCAAAACGTCAAAATATTTTAAAAGAGTTCCACGATTTTTGCAACTTAAAACCGCATAAAATTCTCCATCCGGCACAAACGATATGGTTATCTCTCCAAGCAAATGTGACCAGAATTGTTGATCAATTTCCTGCGTTGCTTCTCTATTTCACTGGAACCTTTTTAGAAGATAATATTAACAAAGTGCAAAGCGAAAAAATCGATCGCATTTTAGAAAAACCTGCTACACTTCTTTATTTTGAGTTCCTACAATTTTTTTGCCACTTTACGAAATTAAATTTTTAATGCAGTCTCAAGACATCAAAATTCATATTTTATATGAAAGCGTCGAATTACTTGTGAAAACGTTGTGTGACTGTGTTATTAAAAAAAATATATTGAAGCGTTAAATAACATTTTAAAAATTGACTTATGCAATAAAAATAATTATTTGCCAATCAATGAAATATATCTCGGACCAGTGAATCAGAAATTAAATGACTTACCATTAAGTGAAATACAAGTTTTTAAGGAGAATTGCCTTGAATTTTTTCTTACCGCTTGTATAGAAATAATAAAGAGATTTGATTTCATAGAAGGAGGCGGAGTTTTCAAATTGCTTGGGTTTTTAAATCCGTCTGTTTTAAAAAACAAGACTGTTGTATCTTTAATTCCGTTGTGTAAATATTTTCCTACTAAATTTCCAACATCACTTTATAATGATCTCGATTTAGAATATAGGTCTTTAAGAAATGTTAATATTTCGAATATACAGGAAGAAAATGTCGAAGAGTTTTGGTGAGATATTTTAAACATCAAATCTGGCGAGAATGAAGAAATGTTTCCAAACATTAAAACGCTGGTTCGTTTTTTATTTTGCCTGCCACATAGTGATACGTCTGCTGAAAGGTCATTCTCAGCTATTAATTTAAACAAAACTAAAATTAGAAACCGCCTTGAAAATAATACTCTTTGTGGAATACTCCACACTAAAACTCTTGTCAAAGAACAAACTTGTGTCAAATTTAAGGTAGAAAAATATTTTTCAAATGCAATGTATGATAACATCTCACATTTCTAGATAAATTAAGATGTATGCAATTAAATTATTTCTTTTTAACGTGAAATAAATTATATATTTTTTATCTTTGTATGCACATCTAAGTATACGATTTGTTTGCGGAATAAAATCTATTTATGTTGAATTGGTTTTTTGCTGAAAGGGAAAATGTTCGGGGAAAAGCGAACTCAAAAACGGGATTTTTTGAAATTTTGCAGCCAAAAAAAGGGATTGCTGTTTCCGATTTCCTGGCAACACTGGTGACCTGGCACCCAGAGTAAAACAACCTCGTTACGTTCACCATCATATTTTAGTCGAGACTTGCATTGCCGAACTAGTTTGGAAATACTTATATAGAGGGCTGGTCAATGCCGTAAGTGCAGCTTTACAACTCATGGACCCCCAAATTTTTTTCACGTCACCGTGGACCCCCGTCGAGTCTTCCGTGGACCCCTGGAGGTCCACCTGGACCACTTTGGGAATCACTGGGCTAGAGTATACTAGTGGTGCGGGCAAATTCTTTAAACTTTCCATATACAACGCAAGCGGCTTGATCAAACTTCAACATGGTGGCCAGAAAATCAAAAAATTTAGTTTTTTATTAAAATTACCTTCAGCGCCTCGTGAAAACCCATACACAACACAAATGGCTTGCGGCAAAGGGATATTTCGCTTGGTTTGTCAAGCAGCTTGTGTGGTGTATTTCGCTCTTAAGCGTAGTTCCCCAGTACGTTTTGTCAACGAAAAATTGAATCAAAAAATTGTCAGAATAATAGCAGAAATCATACCCTTTTCACAACCATTTTCGGTACTTTTGTAGACCTAATCCGCGTTTCATCCACTTTTCTTCCGGTTTTCGGATTAATTTTCGGATCTTTTGCTGGCTGGGCTGTTCTCGTAACAAGCGCAGCAGCTTCGCGCACATGTATATGTTACTTATTCTTTGGAACTTCACAATCACACTGCGAAAGAGCGAATCAACACGATTTTAGAGGCAGTCGAGAACGAAATTATAAAAAGTTTGAAAACTTATGAATTGTTTAGTTTTCAACTTGATGAAGGTACCGACGTAGTGAACTTAATGTTCTTCTCGTGTTAGTAAGGTACCCATTCGCAATGCAAATCGAAGAAGAACTTTTGATGAGCGAAGTACTGGAGACTTACACCACTAGCAACGATATTTTTAAAGCTGTCGACAAATTTGTACAGAAAAATGGTGTCTGGATATTTGCAGTGGTTGGAAAAAAAGGAACGATGTCTAGGATGAAGCAAGAGGCAAAAAACGCCACGAGAAGTCACTGTATGATCCGTCGGTATTCCCTGACGACTAGGAAGATGCCGCCACTAGATTTAAACCCCGTATTGGATGACGCTGCGAAGATAACAGAGGCCTGTGAAATTAAAATACATCTTTGGTTTTTTCTAGCACGTCAAGATTTTTTTATTGGTGAAATGTATATTTTAGTATTTCCAGCGATTTGCATGAAACCGGTATAAATAAACAAGTAAATCAGAACGTATGTAACTTCGAAGTGAACGCTAAGAAAATTGATAACAGCCGGTTTCACCAGCAATTTAAATGGATTTATTTTCTGTCAATTTCCATATAAAATTCAAAAACTTAAAATCATTTTTTACTTAAATTGCTTTCGTGAAATTGGCTGTAAAAGTTATTTTCTTAGCGTTAACGCGCATTATCAGCGTTAACTTGGAAGGTTTAGAAAAAACTATTGTCGAATATTTTCCCAACATTGACTCTGAGGATGTCTACAGCTGGATAACAAACCCGTGTTCATGTGACCCGAAAAGTAAACCTACTGAGATGACAAATTAAGCTTTTGAAAACCTTCTGGACATCAGTGAAGACAGCACTTTGAATATTAAATAATACGAAGGGAGCCAAGAGAGTTCTGGATGCAAGTGTATGCAGAAAACACTGCTGTTGGCAAGATTGCATTAAAACTACTAGTGACTTTTACTTTTATATTTCTATGTAAGACTGCATTTTCAACAAATGCTTACATAAACAAGTAATTTTTGAATTCTCATATAAAAATTTTAGATTATCGTTAATTTTTCTATGATCCAATGATCGGATTTAAAAATAAATTAGTATGGGGCCACCTGTGAGGTAACCCTTTCCTCTAAAAAAAAGAATTTTAGTAATCGGTTACCGTAGTCCAAAGTTATGCGGTAACGTACACAAAAAAAATAAATATTAATAAAAAAACAATCCGACGAATTGATAGGGCGTTCTTCAAACGAATTCTAAGATAGGGCGTTTTCGAACTGGCTACCGAGATAGGTCGATCTTCCACTCAGCAGTCGATATGTGGTTGGATATTTGAGATGAGCATTGTTCCATACAGCGCATACATATATAATATATATGTATATATAAAATTAAATTAAAAAAAAATTCATAAGGCTCTAAAACATTATTAATTAACTTATTCGATTTTTATTTTATTGACATAAGCATTTTATTCTAAAGAATTTTATCTCAAATAAACTCTTATAGATTTTTAGTTTAATTTTACGTTTATATTTCTTATAAAATTTTGCAAAAAATAGGCTTTGTGGAATAGCGAATAGCCATTGGCATTAACAAATTTTGTAGGGAATTGGAATTCAGCTTGTAAAGGCCGCTGACTCCGATAAGTAACTAACAAACGTATAATTTTTATCAGTTTCTGCATGCTCGCACCTTCGGCCTTTAATGTGTCTAGCATGATGAAAGAACTATCGAAACGGTCTGGCAAGTGAGGAAACATCTTTTGATAGTTCCCCAAGTGACATACATAAAAATCAGCTTTTATACTATGACGAAAGTATAACTACAATTTATCATGGTTTAAAGGTGTCTGGCAGGGGTAGGAACCATGCTAAGTGTCTGGCAATAAACGACGTAGTTTCTAATATTATTACGAATAAAATATATAAAATCTGACCTTTATACTATAACGAATTTGAGGTGCTATTTTATACACCTTTACTACCTGCCACCTGCCAAAGCCACCACTATCCAAATTTCATAGTCTGGTTTCGTTATTACCTATGTTGGGGGCATACATAGAGAAGCTTTATAAAATGACGAAGGTCTGGCCGTCGCTGGCTCATGCTCCATTACATAAACAAGTAATTTTTAAGCAAAAAACAAAACCGACTTCAATTCCCATATACAAATTTAAGATTATCGTTAATCTCTTTATGATCCAATTATCGGATGTAAACCAAATTAGAATGGGACCTTTCCTTAAAAAAAAAAAAAGAATTATAGTAATCGGTTAACGTGGTCCAAAGTTATGCTGTACCATACATTAAAAAAATAATAATAAAAAATATTTCGACGAATTGATAACCTTCTCCTTTTTGTGAAGTTGGTTAAAAACAAATGCACCAGCACGCTTTCAGCGTCAAATGATTTCAGGGTAAAATTGTCAAAGCTCCCAATAAATTTAAAGGAATTAATGAAATCATCATAACAATTTCAGTCCTCACATTAAACCTAAATGAGCATAAAGTTTGCATTGTGTTTTCTTGTTTTCGTAGACATTTGAAGAGTAGGGGTGCCGCGAAATTTTTTCGCACAATAAGGGTGCCGCGTTGAAAAAAGTTTGGGAACTCCTGATCTACAGTAATTGCAGTGTTAATAAAAAAACGCCTACTGAAAAATTTACTTTTTGTCGCTTACGCCCTTTTGGCGTGTAAAACTCAGGAAAATTCAATAAATTTGCATACTAATTTGCAACTTTCTATTCAGATTTTTTAGAAAAATTCTAAATATGCAGTTTTATAGCGCGTTGATTTTTGGCAATTTTTTTAGTGGAAGGTGTTGCGCATTTTCTCCATACAAAAAATCGACTCGATTTTTTAGCATCTTCAAGCTTGCCCTTTGTTATACTAAAATTAGATGGGCTATAAAACTGCATACTTAGAATTTAAAAAAAAATCTGAATAGAAAGTTGCAAATTAGTATGCAAATTTATTGAATTTTCCTCAATTTTGCACAAAGTTTAGAGATTTTGTTTTTATGTTTTTTGGTGAAGTACGAACTATATTTTTATAAAAAAACATCAAAAATAAATTAGAATAAAAAACTTTGCAGATACATATTGCGAAAAATTCTCTGTGCCAATACTTTTGTCCGGCACTGTATATTTTTCGATCGGAAAACTCTGTTTCTCTTCAGAAGGCTTCCAAAAATAATTCTCATTTATTTCACGAATACACATTTTTTGGCTGGAACGAGTTATAAAAATGGACAAACATATCTCTTCCTTATTTTATTTTCTGCTACAATACTAAAATTCAATTTTATATTTTATTTGATATGAGATAATTGTCAGCAACCATAGGGAGAAATTCGCTGAAGAAATTAAATACTTAGCAGCAAGTAATATGTTGCATTACAGCAATTGAAATTAATTTTGTGGAAAAGTAGTCAGGTCCGTCAGAACACGCATCCATAGTAATCGTTGCCTAATCTAAATGTTTGTATGTAAATTAAAAACTAAACTTAACTTTTTCATTCCCTTTCAGCTGAATTATATAGGGTGTCTCCGGTATCGGCATCGTATGATGACGTGCAAATTTCTCTCGTAAAATTGCGACAGAAGCGACAAACTCAGCCAATTTATGCAAAAAACCAGTATGAAAGTGTGTCACAGAATGCCAATGGAACGGCCAGCGATGCTCACAAAACCGCCGAAACAGCAACAACATCGAACATATCATCCATTGTAGTACCATATAATGTAGCCGATAAACCTCTACTGGGTGTAAATGGTACTGGCCAAAGAAAAGATTCTGGCTCACAGTTGTCACAGCCAAAAACCACGATAGTTTCCGATCCTATACAATCGACGCTAGGGGCCGCGGCCGGTTTTGTACAGGAAACAAGCAGCAATGATCAATCGACCGAAACTACCGAGGAAAAACTTATTGATAATGTGGATGTGCCGGATAATGAAACCGTTAGCGAAATAGAAAAAAACAGTTATACAGTCAACGTTACGAATGTGAGTGATATATTTGCTTAAAGAATTATAGTAATTTTCGTTTCTTCTGTCATTTTATATTATTCTACAGGATCACCATATATATTACAATAGCTCAATATATGTCGATAAAGCAGAAGCAGACCGAGTTTGGGAACAAATCAAAAATACATCTTTCAATTCAATGCTGTCGCAGTCTCATCGTCGGGCAATGGTATGAAAAATACATGATTTATAAATTATTTTGGATCCTACATCAATCGATTCATAGTCTAGAAAGAAGTCTGAAATACATAGCAGGCTCATTTTTGGAACATACAGTTCCCTCACAATTACGTTAATAAATTAAAACTAAAGCAGTGTACTTTTACGAAAATGTTCCTGCTTGCGATTGTGGAAATTCAAAGCAAAATACATAGTTATGATAGCTTGTATTGCATTGCATTTAAGTAAAATATTGCCAATTTGGTTACCTTTTTCTTTTATATTCATTTTTAACAGATATCAATACGCGAAAGATAAGAAGAGCCACTGAGGTAATTCGGTGGTATACAAATGCAGGTAGTTCTCAATGAAAGCCAGTTTTTCAATATTAGGGGCAAACTCAGAAAACCCCATATCCTACGAATTTATATAGACAAATTTATTTAGTTGTTGTTCCCCATATGGCCAAATCGCTGAAAACGAAACCAAGACAAATTTTATTTTCACAGATTTCGCAAATGTTTCATTGAATCGGGGTCATACATATTCCAAGGTATCGGGCAACATAAATACTGACACGAATCTCCTTCCCTTAATCATGAGACACCTTTTTAATGAATGAAAATCAAAAAAGTATAACAAACAAAATCGTAGTTTATACTTAAATATCGCCATTTTTGTACATTATAGGTTCTTAACTCCGCATGATTTATATATATTATTTGTAAGTTAAATAAAGAAATATTTGACAAACAAATCTATTATCTATTATGTATTTATTCTATATATAGCCGACAGTAGCAAAAAAATAAAATTAGCCGCCTTACTCTACTTCAGACATGTTTTTTAAGTGAAAAACTATTTGTAACGTATACTATTTGAATTTTTGCGAATAACACAACAATAGCCATTTGAAAACCTGATTATAAAATTTACGCTACAGATATATCACAAACGTAAAGTCTTTTTCTGTAACGTAACACTTCAGCTAAAAAACTGTACACCAGATTTTGAAAACTTTTTAATAAGAGAGTAGACTTTTTCTTTCAGCTTTAAATGGTAGTTCCTAAAATTGTAACAATTAACAACAGGATGAACAATATATTTTCCATTGAATAAAGCAAAATACTCAAGAAGAAGCCAAAATGTAATTTAACAGTCCGCTTATTGAGTCATATATAATGTGACCAACCGTGCTTCTTTAGGAAGTGCAGTACTTCTTTTTGAGGGATTGCACTTCTTACTTCGAAGCAGTGTTGTTGCGGATATTCGCATTCGCAACCGCGGAGCTTCCGCATTAATTTTAACATTCGAATTCGCTTTCGCATTCGCAATAATCAATGCGGAGCTTTTCGAATGCGAATATTGTGCAAGTGCACTGATAAAACGTATATCTGGCAAACAAAATGACAAATTGTGGCCAATATTTTTTGCCTGTTGCTACGTTAAAACAGTCCCCCTACGTTCTTTTGTAATTTAAAGTCAAAGAGTAAGATCCTTCAATAGGTATTTCCAGCCGAAATATTCAATGTCTAGCTATTTATAAAGAGAATCGACAATTTACGCGTTAAAAGATAACCTTTAATTATTTAAGAAGTATGTAACTATGGAATATTATTTGCCAAAGGTCTGTTGAAAAAACTGGATGCATCGCTAGCGATGAGTAATTAATTGTGGCTGCCTGCAACTAGGAAAAGTAGAGCTCAGCTAATTAAAAAACGAATTACAAGCTATTCATTACAGGTGAACCCTTTCAAGAAGTCACCCGGGAACTAAGCAGATCTGAGAACTTCATTGTCCTTGATTCCAATAATTTAAATTATTATAAAAAACGGGGTGCCTTTTTAACAATATAATACGATTTTAAACTAACTCGACTGGCAGCCACGATTTTCAAAACAGAATTTTCTTACAAATTTTCATTCCTAGTAAATAAAAATTTATTTATGTATTTATTTTTCAAACCAGTCACAGAAGAAAGGATTAAAAATTAATTTCAAAAACTAAAATCGAAAAACGCTGATGATGTTACAAATTCTGAACAACCGAAAGAATGAGAATGAAGAAATTTTTGCAAAACAATGGTGTTTAAACAACGATGGTGCCATGATGCTTGATTGTGAAGATGAAAGTCAGAAGGATACATCCAACATTTGCGGCCCGATGCAATTTTCAAAAAATCAGTGCTTCGAGAAGCAAACAAAATTTGCTAAGAAAGAAAGTCGCACCAGTGTTTTTCCCAAATTTAATTTTTAATTTTTACTTTTTTGTATTTCACATGGTACTCTTTGATTTACAAGAAAAAAATCAGAACAGTTTTGACACTTTAGATAAGAGAAGCAACAACAAAATACACATAAACGTGGTTTTTGCTCTAACACCTGTTTGATATGCCTTTGTTCTACCTTTTAAGTTGAGTTTCCTTTAACTGTCCGAAAAATTTAAAAGGTACTATGTACTGTCAACAAATAAATTATGACTTTCAATCGCTTCACTTTTTTAGCTGAAAAATTTAATTATAAATGGCTACTCAATCAAGAAGAATTAAAAGGTGTTAGAGAGTTTAAAAATTCTGTAGGGAATCTTACTTGCTCCTGTGGATATTCAGAAACGACAGTATCCATTTCCTTTTTAACTATCGTACAGTGCTTATTTTTTGGGTACGAAATTGCTCAATCCTTCAAGTGGTTTTGATTACTTACATCTCGCAAAATAGTCTGTTATTGTACTTATCTTCATTTTTGAGTCTGGGGAGAGTTCTCGACCTTCTATAACTCGCAAAAGAAAATTGAAATCTCACATTTATCGAGAGTTTAAAACAGCTCGTCGGCAATAATTTTTTTAAGTTATTTTTTTTTTTAATTAAATTGTTCAAAATAAAGGTCTGCATCGGAATTCAGTTTGCTTCACTGTGATTTTTTTTTTCAAAAATGTAAACTACTCATACTCTAACAGAGAGGGCATGGAAGGAAGAGAAGTGAAGATATTGAGCGCTGTATACATGAAAAAAGTACTCAAACAAAATATGTTTCGAAAAAATAAATCAGCAGTACCATGCTGTTAAACTGCCACAAAAAAGATGTTCCTTCACAAGTATTTCTTGAGTATTTTTGGAAGCTTTCGTTTAATGCTACATAATGTTAATGTTAGAGCTGACCCTTATGTTAAATAGCAAACATGGAGAAACAATGTAGGGCGCTCCGAATATTTAGCCAACATCATATTTTTATAAAGAAAGTGGACTCTTTTTATACAAAGACCCAATTTTTCATTGTACAATACGATACTTTCATTTCCCGATACCAGGCGCTCATACATATGAAGTAGCAAGCTTCCCATACGCATGCATTTGTTTGTAGAAGTTTTTAATTCGTTTGTAGAAGCCTTTGGAAATTCACAAAGTAGAATTGTGGAAATTTAAAAAATTATACAAACAAATTTCTGCTTAGAAATAGAAAACTTGTTACTTCACATGTAGCCCAGTTAAAACAAATTTGTAACAGCATTTTTTTGATGCAGTTTACTTCTACTTGACACGTAGCTCATGGATCTACAGTCTTGTCCCTAAATTTCATTTGGCACCATTCCGCCATCTTGGATTTACGGTTTTTTTGGGTTTTTCCCAATTCGCAAACTTATTTTGCATTTTTCGTAAAAAATGGTTATATACAAATATGTGGAGAATTTAATTTGCCACATTTATTGTATAGAAGGTTTCTTAAAAATAGCATTTTTTATTGTAAAAAAATAGCAAAAACTGCAAAAAAAATTTACATTGTCATGGTTTTCGCCATTTTTTGACAATTTCTGTTGAAAATACATAGCATACTGAAATTACAAGGTTGTAGAGAATTTCATTCTTCACCACTTGTATACCTATATTTGTTTTGTACGACGCTTAGATCACGGCCGGGAACGTGCGAAACATAGCGATTAGCCCAGAAAAATTGGTTAAATTTGGTAGGAAAATTAAAAAAAAAATTGTAACAGCGATTTTTTGATGCAGTTTACTTCTATTTAACACGTAGATCATGGATCCACAGTTTCGCCCATGGATTTTATTTTTTTGGGGTTTT